>NW_024429202.1:3436389-3731389 GCF_017639785.1 Mesocricetus auratus | reverse complement strand
CGTCATGTGTGCACATCTCACAAGCATCTTAAAACTCCAACCGGGATGTGTGCTTGAGTATTATGAGCTAAAGGTTACTGTCAGAAATTGCGGAGTGCCTGTTCCTGTGCCAGGACACGGCTGGTTTTAGCTGGCCTGGAGGGGTGGGTGTGGGAGGTGTTCCAGCATCCTTTTGGTCAAACCTATTTTTCATATGCTAATTTTGCAAGGCCTGGTACAAGCCCGGTACATGCTTCACTCTCCTTCTCCTTGTCTGTGGTAGGCATAGTCATCCACCTACACGCCTCTGCCTCTGTCTCTATGTCTGTCCCTGTCTCTCCTTCCTGGCAGCCATCACAGGAACAGCCTCTGCCCTAGGCCCCTTCTATCTTTGGTGTTCTCCCATTTTAAGTCCTCCCTCATCTCTTGCCCACCCTTTGCCCCTTGTCCCTCCTTCTTGCTCTACCATAGGGTCCATAACCATCCAGACTGGGCTCCAACTTGCAATCCTCTTGCCTCTGCCTTCCAAGTGCCACGATTCCATGCATGTAACAGTACACTCAGTTCAAAAGAATTTCTTGTTTGGCACTCTGTCTACCTTAGCAGGGAAATAATGTCCACTTCTGTCAGTATGCAGGTTGGGGGCAGGAGTTGGGGGAGCAGGTTATAGGAGCTGGGACATTTCCTCCTGAGCATACTCTGTTCAAAAGGAAAAGGTCTCTCACTTGGACCGGTGAGTTTGAGTTGACCATCCCACTCCTATCCTCCGAACATGAAGCGCCCCATACAGCAGCAGGATGCAGACTATTTTCAAGTACAGACTACACTCAGAGTGTGAAAACAATCCCAATGCATGCGTAAAGACCCAGGTGATGTGAGCATGTGCTTTGGGCACAAAGGAACCAGCAGCCAGTTACAGACACCTATACTTCTAGAGACACTTATGCTTGGTCCTGCCCCAGCTTGCCTGCTGGAGCCCCTCCTCCCAGCCCACCTTCATCACCCAGGAATTCCACAGCTTGGTGTGCACCCAGGGTCTCTCTAGTTCTTTCTCATTGCCCCTCCCTTAATCTTTCATTTTAGTTTCTCCGTGACACCTGATAAACCATAGAATGATTCCCTATCAGTGACCCCTCAGCCACTCCACTAGGTTAGCAACCAAAGAATGGAATACCTATCCAATAAAGGCAAGAACCACATGTCTACTCCAGGAAACAGTTAAGATGCCATGACTTCAGATACCTAGATCCCAGTGGAAGGCCAAATGTGAACAGCCAAGACAATATGCCTCCTCTAGAAGCCAACAACCCCACTGCAATAGGCCTTGAGACAAACATTCAGCTGAAATGTTCAAGGCCTTCAAAACAGCAATTATGAATATGTTCAAGGACTTTAAAGAGGATATGAATAAATGCCTTAATAACGATTATGAAAATACAAACACCCTAATGAAATAGGGAAAACATTTCAAGGTGTGAAAGTAGAATTTAACAATAACAAAAACAACAAACTAGAATCAGCAAGTGTAGAGGGAAGCCTTTCCACCAGCCTGGTTCCAGAGCCGCATCAGTCCCAAATGAACACACAGGAAGCTAGATTAATTATGAAGCTGTTGGCCTTGCTTCTTTCTTACTGGCTAGCTCTGACTTAAGTATTTACTCCATAATTGTTAATCTGAGTACTTCTCTTACTGGATGAAAGGGTCCGGACTTCTTACCCCTATGGCAGCTACATGATGACTCCCTGTGTTTCTCCTTCCCAGAATCCTGCTTGACTCCTAGTCCCACCTATCTTACTTCCCTATTGGCCACCAGTGCTTTATTCAACAACCAATAAGAGACAGATTTACAGAATGGCATCTCCCATCAAGCAAGGAAGCTTTAAATGGAAATAAAACTGGAAACAAAAACCTCAGGATGCCAAACAAAAAACTCAGAGGCAAGCCGCCCTTGCCGACAGATTAAAAGGCACAGAAGAGAGAAACAGAGGTTCTTAAACACAAGTTAGAAGAAATGGATAGTTCAGCCAAAGAAAATGTTATATCTTTAAAAAAATCAGGTACAAAACATCCAGGAAATCTAAGACACTATGAAAGATCACATCTATGAATACTAGAGCAAAGTGAAGAAACCCAGGTCATAGACACAGAAAATATTTTTAAAAGAATAATAGAAAATACTTTTCCCCATTTAAGATGCCCATCAAGGTACAAGAAACATAGAGAATACCAAATAAACAGGACCAGAAAAGAAATCCCCATGATATATGTTAGTCAAAATACTAGATACACAGAACAAGAAAGGTCATTAAAAGCCGCAAGGAAAAAAGACCAAGTCACATCTGAAAGCAAGCCCGTTAGAATAACATCTGACGTTTCACTGGAGACTCCGGAAGCCAGAGATGTTCTACAGACTCTGGGAGATAACAGGTGCCAGCCCAGACTTCTATACTCAGCTAAACTACCAATTACAATCAACGGAAAAAGAAAAACCTTACACAATACGGCTAAATTTAAGCAATTTCTATCACAAATCCAGCTCTACAAAAGGCACTCAAAGGAAAACTTCAGTTTGAAGAGGTTAACTACACCCAAGAGGACACAAGGAATAAGTAATTCCAGAACAGAAAATTAGAAAAGGAAGGGAGGATGGTGAACCACCACAACAAAACACTGCTCATTTATAACCCTCAACAGTAATGGTCTCAATTCCCAATAAAAAGACATAGACAGACTGGATTATAAAGCAGGATCCATCTTTCTGCTACATCCAAGAAACACACCTCACCATCAAGGACAGACATCCCCTTAGGGTAAAAGAATGAAAAACTGTGTGCCATGAAAATGGGCCCAAGAAGCAAGCAGTTGTAATTATTTTGATATTTGACAGAACAGACTTTAAACCAAAACTGATCAGAAGAAATGGGGAAGGATACTACATACTCAGCAGCAACAACAACAACAAAAATTCATCAAAAGGATATTACAATTCTAAACATTTATACACCAAATACAAGGGCATCCAAGTTTATAAAAGAAATGCTACTACAGCTAAAATCACATATTGACCTTCATGAAGTAATAGCAGATAACTTCAATATGGTCATCCACACAAAAACATAGAAATGCTGATGCTAAATAGAGTCATAAATGAAATGGACCTAAAAACATATACAGAACATTCCACTGAAACACTATGGATATACTTTTCTTCTCAGCAGCTCTTTTTGGAACTTTCTCCAAAATTGAACTCAGACTTGGACACAAAGCAAATCTCAACAGACATATGAAAATTTAAATAACACCCAGCCTCCTATCTGACCACCACGGATTAAAGCTGAATATCATCAACAGGAAGCTGACAAACTCATGAAAAGTGAAAAACTTACTAAGTTGACTCAAGACAGAAACCAAGAAGGAAATTTAAGACATTTTAGAATTGAATGAAAATGAAAACACAACATAGCCAAACCTATGGGACACAAGGCAGGTCTCTGAGCAAAGTTCATAATACTAGGAGCTTACATAAAAACAAAAAAAGCTGGAGAGATCTCATATTATTGCCTGAGATCTTTAGAAGAACAAGAAGAAACAATACTCAAAAAGAGTAGATGGGAAGAGCTCAATGAATGAAATAGAAACAAAGATATAAACAAAAAAGACAAAGAATCAATGGAAAGAAGAGTTGGCTCTAAAAAAAACCATCGTGTCAACAAATTTGTATCCAAATTAGTCAAAGAAAGGGTCAGAGTCTCCAAATTAATATGATTAAAGATAAAAAGTTAGCCGGGCATTGGTGCCGCATGCCTTTAGTCCCAGCACTTGGGAGACAGAGGTAGATCTCTGTGAGTTCGAGGCCAGCCTGATCAACAAGAGATAGTTCCAGGATAGGCTCCAAAGCTACACAGAGAAACCCTGTATCACCCACCCCCCAAAAAAGATAAAACGTGAAACATCCCAGAAGGACATTCAGAGAATCATAAGGGCATACTTTAAAAATCTGTATCCCACCTAACTGGAAAAAAAAACAAGAATTTCTTGATATATATGACCTCCCAAAGTTAAATCAAGATGAAATAAACAATTTAAAAAGACCAACAACTAATGCAATAGGAGTAATAATTTAAAATGTCCTAAATCTCAAAAAAAAAAAGCCTGGAACCGAATGGAGTCAGCACAAAATTCTATCAAACATTCAAAGAACTAATGACAACTATCCTCAAGTTGTTTCTCAAAACAAAACTGAAGAAACATTTCCTAATTATTTTTATGAAGCTCTTATTACCCTGAAATCCAAACCACACAAAGACCCAACACAAAAAGAAAATATGCCTGATGAACACAGATGCAAAAATCCTGAATAAAGTACTTGAAAACTGAATTCAAGAATACATAAGAAAATTATTTGACTGAAGATAGAGGTTTTTGTTCTGCCAGTTCCTTTCTCCCTTCAGCCCCAAATAAGAACATGAAAACATATTAATTATTAAACTGTTGGCCAATGGTTAGAGCTTCTGAATGACTAGCTCTCTCTTAATTATTAACCCATTTCTATAAATCTAAGTATTTCCATCTTACGGACCTGTTACTCCTTCCTCTGCTACATGGTGTCTCCTCCTGGCACCTCTCTGCGTCTCTCTTCAGCATTCTCCTCATCTCCTAGCCCCACCTATCTTTCTGCCTCTACTGGCCAATCAGTGTTTTATTCATCAACCAATAAGAGAAGCATATATACAGAAGAGCAACCCCCATCACTTGCCATGATCAAATTGGCTGCATCCCAGTGAATCGGGGATGACTGAAGATATATAAATCAATAAATAATATCCATTACATAAACAAACTGAAAGACAAAAAAAAACACATGATCATCTCATTAGATTCAGAAAGGGTCTTTGAGAAAATCCAATACCCCTTCATGATAAAAGCTGTGGAATAATCAGGAATACAAGGAGCATACCTTAACATAAAAAAGGCAATTTACAGCAAGCCCAACATCAGCCAGTATCAACCTAAGCAGAGAGAAACTGAAAGCATTCCCATTAAAATAAGAGAAAAGACAAGGTTGTTCATTCTCTCCATACATATCCAATATACTTGAAGTCTTAGCTAGAATAAACAGAGAACTTAAGGAGATCAGGTGATACAAATAGGAAAGGAGGAAGTCAAAGTATCTTTATTAACACATAATTTTATACATGAAAGACCCTAAAAAATATTGGGGTATATTGGGAGATGTCATTTTTGTATTGGTATGGTTTTTCATTTATTGATACAAATTCAAGGTCAATTTTGTGATATGTATAGTTCTCCTCTTAAGTATTGTGCTTATACTGATCTTTTAAACCATAATACATAATTAAATACAGACTATAGATAGTTACTTATAATAGTCAGAATTTATAGTTAGATATACTATATACTGGATGCAGAAATATATTTGAGATAGATAGTCTTCAAACCTTTCAAAGACCTTCAGAAAATGACATTTAAAATGATTTAGGGTTTTTCTTGACAATAAGAAATGTCTGCTCCTGGCAGCACCAATTACGTCTGAGAGGAAGATGGGCATTGAAGAAACTCATTATGGAGTTTGCTTTCAACATGGCAAGATTAGCCATTTGGGCAAGAAACTGCTATTGCCTGGACTGCTTGACTGTTGCTATATAAACTGGACATGCAGGACCCATAGGAAAGTAACTGTTAAACTCAAACAGTCCTTCAGGGTTCCTGCTTCATGGAAGAGTCTACCAGACTTTCTACAGGACACACAAAAAAAATGACTGACAAACTGCCATACAGATGGACAGTTTGAAATTTCCTACTTTGCTGAGAAGTCTTCCAGACACACTGTGGCCTAGGGGCTGAAGATGGATGCCCCAACGTTACAGAGGAACTTCTGGTGACTGTCCAGGTAGTGAGATGTCTCTGTCAATTCTAGTGTTTATGTATTATCTTTCTGAGGTTTTTGATGGAGTTGAAGACAGGTAGTTGAAATTATAGTTTTCCTTAGTTATGATAAAAGATAAGTTACATATAAGACTTTAGACTCACAAAGACAGGATAGATGATACTTTCTTTAAATCTTACTAAATGTTAATGGACAGAATATTGTAACTATAGACCTTACTTGATACCTGTTCTGTTATATGTAATTTGACTATGTTAAAGTTAAAACCTTTCTTTTTATTTTAGACAGAAAAGAGGAGATATTAGAAGATGTCATTCTATAAAAATGTGTCTGATTGGTTTGAATAAAACACTGTTGGCCAATAGGGAAGCAAGATAGGTGGGGCTAGGAGTCGAGGAGGATTCTGGGAAAGAGAGACACAGGGAGACACCATGTACCGCCAGAGGAATAAGAGGTCCGGACCCTTTCTCCGGTAAGATAAATACTTAGATTAACAATTATGGGTTAAATACTTAAGTCAGAGATAGCCAGTAAGAAACCAAGCCAACAGCCAACAGCTTTATAACTGTGGCAGGGCCCAGGCGGCTGGGGGGGGGGCGGGGAACCAAAGGGGCTGGCAAGGAAGACTACACTCTACATAGGTAACTCTAACCAAGCTGATGAAAGATTTTTATAGTTACCAGAAGATGGAGAATCTTCCATGCTAATGGACTGGTAGGATTGATATACTGAAAATGAGCCGGGTGTTGGTGGCACATTCCTTTAATCCCAGCACTGAGGAGGCAGAGGCAGGCGGATCTCTGTGAGCTTGGAGACCAGCCTGGTCTACAAGAGCTAGTTCCAGGACAGCCTCCAAAGCCACAGAGAAACCCTGTCTCAGAAACAAAAACAAAAAACGGATATAGTGAAAATGATCCCCTGCCTACCAAAAGTTACCTACAAATTCAATGCAATCCCATCCAAACTCTAACACAATTCTTCACAGAAATTGAAAAATCAGTCCTCACCTTCTTATGTAAATATAAATCCCAGAATAACTAAAGCAACATTGAATAATAAAAGAACTGCATTAGGTGTCATCAGACAGCCTGATAGTGGCATGAAGAAAGATATGCTGGTCAATAGAATAGAAATGAAGATCTAGACATAATTTCACACGCCTTACAGGCACCTGATTTTTGACAAAGCCCCCAGAGGATGCACTGGAGTAGCAAATGGTGCTGCTCAAACTGGATGACTGCAAGGAGAAGAGCGAAAACAGATCCACATCCGTCACCCTGCACTAAACCCGACTCCAGATGGATCAAAGCTTAGCATTAGATTAGATACCCTGAATCTGACAGAAGAGAAAGAAGGGAGTAAGCTTGAACTTATTGGCAAACCAGAAAGGGCTTCCTGAACAGAACTCTGATAGCACAGGCATTGAGACCAAAAATAACAAATGGCACCCCATGAAGCTAAAAAGCTTCTTGCAGAAGAAGGCACCATCATTCAAGCAAAGTAACAGCCTACAGAATGGGAAAAATCTGTACCAAATATAAACCTGATACAGGGTTAGTATCTAGAATGTATAAATAACTTAAAAATGAGCATCAAGAAAACAAATAACCCAATTTAAAAATGGGATACAAAGCTAAACAGCATTTCCAAAAGATGAAACACAAATGGCTGAGAAACACTTAAAAATATTCAACATCCTCAGTCATCAGGGAAATGCAGATTAAAAACCAGTTTGATATTTCATCTTATGAGAGTCAGGATGGCTAAGATTAATAAAACATTAACAGCTTGTATTAGCAAGGAATTCTAGGAAAGAGAAACATTCATCTGTTGCTGGTGGGTATAGTCATCATGGAAATAAGTGCGGTGTTTCTTCAGAAAGCTGGGGGTTGGTCTACCTCAAGATCCAGCTATTCTACTCTTGGGCATATACTCAAAGGGCTCCACATCTTAGTAGAGACACTTGTTCATCTGTGTTCATTACTGTGTATTCATAATAATCAGAAACTGGGAACAGCCTAGATGTTTATCAACTGATGAGCACATAATGAAAACTTGGTACATTTACACAATGGAAAATTATTCAGCTGTTAAGAAAAGTGAAATTATCAAATTTTCAGATGAGTGGATGGAACTAGAAATAATCATCCTGAGTGAAATAACCCAAACCCTAAAAGTCAAGAATTTCTTATTTTCTCTATTATGTGGATGTTAGCTTTTAATCTTTCAATATGTGTGTTTCAATCTGAATCATCACAGAGGTTAGGGAACCTAATAAGGACAAGGGGATCTTGCAAGGAAGGGGAAATAGAATATATTGTTATGGAGGGACGCAGGGAAGCTAGAATAAGAGGACACACAGGGGAGGGGAAATGAAGGAATATGAGGAAGGACAACTAGCCTAAAGGCATTTTGAAAAGCCATATGGAAATCAACTACTGTAGAAGATTCGTAAAACATATACATATAGGAAAGGGGTTTAAACGGAGCCACCATAGAGTGAGGGAGACCATTTTCCAACTAGATATCGTATGACTTCAGTGCCTGGAATGTGTTACAGCTTAAATTACATAAACCCCCCACCCCAACATCACAGGATGTTGCTAAGTCTACTGGTTACCATTCACAACATGATGGTAAGACTTTATTGCAGAAGGTGCCACTTATTTGTGTCATTAAACACAGAAATTGAGCTGGTGCCTACCTAGAAGCTTCAGCCCCAGTGAGTAGCATTTGTGGTGCTACAGCGTATTTTGTAGGATACAGGAAGAGAAAGGTCAGGAAGAGAAAGGTAATCATCAGTAGCACCCAGCCATAGACCCTGGGACCTACAACAGTGATCTGCCTGCGTGATGTACTGGTGGCGCAACCACGGTACAAGTGTCACAGGAGTAACCAACCACTTTCAAGAGTCAGATTTAAGGTTCACTTCATGAGACAGAATCCACACCTGATACGGGTGAACTGACCATGAACCTAAGACTAGATAGGCCACGGGCCTATGGGAAAACCTACCTTCATTATTCTGCTGAAGGAATAGCAATAGAATGACCCCTAATGGCACACGGCTGCATCCTTAGATCAGTGCCTCCTCATTCAGCCCTTATCAGAGAAGCTTTTCTTGAAGAAGATGAACTAACACAAAGACCCACAGTTGGACAGTGTGCAGAGAGCACTCAGTCCTAAATGGATGTATTCAACAAACCCCTCCCTAAGGCTCAGGGATCTACGAGGAAGAAGAGACAGAAAAACTGTACAAGCCAGAGGTGATGGACGGCTCCAAAAACAAAACAAAAACAGTGGCTCCCAGGCACAACAGGACTGATCCACATATTAATTCACAGAGGTTGAAAGCACACACAAGACCTACAAATTCAAACCAGACCAAAATCCAAGCATTGAGAAGGGGAGGTGGGCACAAAGTCCCACCCCTAACCAAGAAGCTAGAATTGGTGTCTTCCCGTAAAGAGAAAATCAGTCTTTTTCCAACAGTGTGTCTCTGGATAGACCAACCACACTCTAGGACAGGTCTATGCTCAGGAGTAGATTCAGGGCTAAGAGTTGGCCCACCCCAACATCCACCCCGTCTGTGATCTGCTGGACACATGAAGGGCAAGACCTGCAGATCCAAGGCTGCAGGATCTCCACGACACTTGCAAGGCAACGACAGGAACCCAAGAGGAGTCCCAGGGAGGGCCCAGTATCCATAGGGTAGTGAATGCTGATAAGTAAAGATGCATTGACTTAACTGTGAAACTCACTGCGCCACACTGCAGCTTCCGTGCGGAGATTTCTTTCTTTTTCTTTTTCTTTCTTTCTAGCTATACTTTTAATTTGTTTTGTTTGGGAGGGAAAGTTGCAAAGGCAGAAGGGAGGGGCCAGGGAGATGAGATCAGGATACATGACATGAAATCCACAAAAATCAATAAAAAAGTCTTTAAAAAAAGACAGAAAGACAGGCAGGCAGGCAGGAATAAAGGGAGGGAGGGAGGGAGGGAGGGAGGGAGGGAGGGAGGGAGGGAGGGAGGGAGGGAGGGAGAAATCTGAACTTCTGCCTGACAGTGAAGCCAAGTTAATTGTATGCTTTGGGACCATTTAAAACTATGAACACAATCTGTTGCCCTGCTGTGTACTTAGCTTACTAAAGTTTAACTTGTCTTTAAGAAGACAACATAACCAGGGTTGGCAAGATGGCTCAGCAGATAAGAACACTGACTGCTCTTCCAGAGGACCTGGGTTCAATTCCCAGCACCCACATGGCAGCTCACAACTGCCTATAACTCCAGTTCCAGGGGACCCAACACAGACATACATGCAGGGAAAACACTATAAAGTACATTAGAAAAAACAATATAACCAACCTTACTATGCCTTGGATTCCCCATGTAACCAACTTTTACAAACTACACTGAGCCTATCACATAAATTCCCCTCTTTCCTTCATGACCTGACCCAGAATAATGTCAGTGTGTGATATGGTTGTTAAGCTTGTCACTCACTGGAAGAAGCAAGGCTGAAAGCAGCCTGGAAAAGTTGTGGGTTTAGGGGGATAATATCTATTTATCATTTTGAGCGTCGTTCTGCGTCAGTAAGGGGCACTGACCCTTCACAGGGGCTTTTTACTTGGTAAAACGCTGGTGAGGAGTTCTTGGGGGTGGTCTACCTTCCTTCCTCCATACTTCATTTCATGTGCTGTTGAATGAAGAGAGAGCAGAGCCCTTTGCTAGGAACAGACGACAGACGGGACTCAGGCAGACGGGAGGCGCCGAGAGAAGCACCTAGGGCAAGGCCAGGCTGGCTCTCCGTTTGAAGACTCACAAGGTAGACTGCAGAAGCATACATGAAAACAGAGAAGCAAAGCTGCTGCCAGGCCGCGGCCTGCTGACAGCATCTCCTGTGGTGTTTGCTGAGCTGCTCTCCGTCGGGACATATGCATATGAATATTCATCTTACACAAGCAGCAGCCCACTATGCGCACTACACTAATACATGCCTTTTCCCTCAGTGTTTATGATGAGGTCTTGGTGTCAACCGGTACAAACCCCTGCCTCCTTAAGGCAGCCTGCAAACATGTGAGGGTGGGCTGTTGTGAATAAGATTTTATTAGAACCCTATAATATCCATCCCTTTACATACTGGAGGCAAAATAAAACAGAATTATTTTATTTTATTTGAGACAGGGTCTTTCTGTGTGCCCCTGGCTGTTCTGGAACTCACTCTGTAGACCAGGCTGGCCTCGAACTCACAGAGATCACCTGCCTCTGCCTCCCGAGTACTGGGATTAAAGGCGTGCGCCACCGCTGCCCGGCATAAAGCAGTTTTTAGAAGAGTGTGAGCTCAGACGACTTTGTTTTCCTCTGTGTGCTGCCTCTTTCAGCATCGATGACTTTATTAAGACAGCATTTTAAAACCAATTCTGTTTCTCCCAGCCTCTTCATTTAGTTCATTTACTTGTTATGTCATCACCATGTGCGCTGAGTAGCCATCATCCCATGCAGAGGACTGTTCTAGGACAAGGAACAAAAGTACTCACCTTTTCCTCCAGGAAATCAAAGATACAGGTGAAGTGTAGGCACAAGGCTGTAAAATTACACTTTTGTTTCTTGTGTGTATGGTCACATCACCGTGCATGGCCGGGTGCGCCTGCCCTGGTGCGCCTGCCTGGGTGTGCCTGCCTGGGTCTGCATGCTCTGGTGTGCCTGCCTCAGTGTGCTTGTGGTCAGAGGAGAACTTGCTGGTTACTCAGGATTTCCTTCCACCAAGTGGAACCATGCCTAAAGTTAGTCCCCAAGCTCTATTCCCTCCTCCTGAGGCTGACTACTGATGTCCAGCTATTAAAGTATCCACGTCCAGCAATCAGAAGTCCCCTTTGGTTACCCTAATTAACCTGCCCATTTAAAATTAAACTTCTCGTCCTAACACAGGGTTTTGCCATTTCCCTTTATGACCAACCGTCAATTGCCTATGGGCCACATCTGCCTCCTGTCTCTCCAGACCATTCCTTGGTCCCTCCCCCTTTCTTTGTCCCCTTCCTCTGCTCCTTTGTCCCTGTCTCCAGTAGCACCACATCCTGGTCCATTCTAACAGACCTCCCCTTCTTCGTCTCTTACAATGACACCTGCAAGGGGATTTTCTGCCCGAGTCAGAAAGCAGCACCTTTAACTTTTCTTCCCCCACTTAATGAAGGATCTCTGTGAAAACAGGTGTTTGGTGTGGTTTGTGCCTAATCTGGGTCCAGGAGGAAGCCCCACTATTCAGGAGGCTCCTTCTACAGGGTTTGTTTGTTTGTTTGTTTGTTGTTTGTTTGTTTGTTTTTTAAATCCAGCTATCCTAAACCCAGGGTTAGCCTAAAACATGATAATACTGTAGCAGAAAATATAGGCCTGGCCTGGTGGCCAGCCTACCTGGGACAGTGCTTCTAAATAAGACGAGTCCACACCATGTTGCTGAAGTCAGAACACTGAATTCTGAAGTCACGTGGGTAGCAGGTAGCTGGCCATGGACAGTCTGCTCTCTCCAGGTCTCTTTTATGAGCTTCTTCCTCATGGAGACCCTGGTGGTGAGAGCATTCACTGTCCACTCCAAGGTGATAGACAGGCTCCACCACATAGGTGGTGGTTCATGCACAGTAAAGCGGATGCTGTTCCCTGAAAGCGTCTCCCGAGTGGGTCGTCTCTGTGTCCCTTACTGACCCACGAGCAGTGCAGTCTTGTCAGGGGATGCCCTGGTAACCACAACAATAATGCAATTGAACTTGATCCGAAGCTGTAGCTGCGTGGTGCATGCACAAATCACCTGAGACACAGTTCGGAACTCTAGGCCTGCCTGCCTTCCAGAATCCTCCCTGAGACCAGAGCTCGGGACTGTGCAGCCCTCCAAGGCAGGAAGGGCCATTCTGAGGATGGGTCCAACTTCCCTATTGAATTGCTCTCACTGAGTACCTTGTCACCAAATACTGCTTTGATCTAACTGTGGGTGTGAGCCGGGGATGGTGGCGCTCGCCTTTAATCCCAGCACTCAGGAGGTAGAGGCAGGCGGATCTCTGTGAGTTTGAGACCAGCCTGGTCTACAAGAGCGAGTTCCAGGACAGCCTCCAAAGCCACAGAGAAACCCTGTCTCAAAACACCCCCCAAAATAAAAAATAAATAAAATTAAATAACTGTGGGTGTGACCTTAGGTAGATTTCATTTTACTTAAAACAGACACAATAAACCAAGTGACAAAGTCCAGTTCAGAGACAGTGCAGAGTTAAGTTTCCCTGAAAATGGAGTGCTGTGCAGGTTTTACACACAGTGAAGGGGCCCTAATAGGTAAGTAGCACAGGGAAAAACAAAGAAAACAGTCTTATATTTTCAGTGCCCTTCTCCTCCTTGATGTCCAGCCAGATTATTGTGGAAAGGGGCAATGCCAATTTTTCCAACAAAATTATACTAGGCAGAGAGAACAGAACCATGAACATCTGGCCTGGCTCTCATCGGTACAGATCAACTGTCAGCTATGCTTTCTTCATACAATAAATATTGCATTCAAGAGCAAACTAGAGAGTGTGTCTGTAGCCATTTTATTCTGGGGGAAGACAATACATGTGATTATACTCTTAATGTAGTTTTGGTGATTCTGTTTTCTGTAAAAAGGAACCAATTAAGGGCTATAAAACTTCCAACTTCCTGAATTGCTTCTATTGCTTAAATTTATAAACAGCTTTCATGACCTGAATATCCAAGTTACTCAGGCATTTGTTCTATTGCTAAAGACCTAGTGAACTGGTGTCTGGGAGCTCTATATGGTAGGGGAGGCACATTCCTGGCACACTGCCTTAATGGAAGTAGACAGAAGAGAAAAGGCTTGCCCTGGGAAGACAAGCTAGAGACTCAACTAGAAAAGTTTGTTTCAGACCAGTTAAAAATGTAAAATATAGCTACCATGGAGCTTAATTGCACAATGCTAGTTTCAACTTCTGTCATCAGGAGACAATATTTTGCATTTTTGTAGGATTGGCCTACAGCTACAGCCATATTGGACAGATGTCTTTAACTCTAAATGCAATGCAGAATTACCTATCATTTCTTTGCTATGCAGATTGAATATTTTGCATGAGCATTCAAAAACGCATGTTTATAGTTTTAACTTTTTGAGTTTATTGTTTTCTACCACCAAATGTACTGTCTACAGATGGAAAACTCAAGGCTTTGATGGGTGGTGAGGCGTGGCTCAGAGGAATCAGTTACACACGGAGACATATCCCACATAATGTCAGGGAGGCCAGATTACAGTTTGCCAGCTATGCAAAGGAGGGAGCCTCATCTCAAAGAAGCGTTCCAGGGATCCCAGATGATGCCTTCAGCAGCTGGTCCTATTTGTACGACTTGGTCAATGGGAAACACTGCTGCTTTTCTCTCCTCCCTGGCTCCTCCCCTCCCTCGACTGCCATCTTCCTGAGAGCAGAGTGTCATCTATGCTATTCCTCATTACATTCGAAACAGCAGCAATAAAAGCAGGCACGGCAATTAAGCAATGTGGCATCCTAGTTTTAGGTTACCTTTAAAAGCAACCAAAAAAAATGAGAATGTGGGACTTTACAACTACAGGGAACTGCGGCAGAGAACTTGTTTTTGGAACTCAACGACCCTCTTGCCATAAGGGTACTTAATAGTGAATAAACAATTACAAAGGGCTTGTCAAAGTTTTTATCCTGAAGATGTGGTTTTGTGTTGAAAATCTCAATAATCTTCAACGACTCTACTTCAGATGCCATAAAGCAGGTAGAAAACAAAATTGGAAGATATATGTAATGTAGTTTAGGAGTCTCATAGCATTAAAACTTACTCATCTTGGTCAGAGACCAAATAGTCTAGATAATAGCTTATGGGGAGTCCACTGGAGATGACTGACCACTTGGACAGAGGTTACAGCCAACTGAAAGTCTTTTTTCAGCTGGCTGGGACTATACTCATGTATTCGGAACCCAAGTGTAGTCCAAGCATTTAGAGTAAGGGGCTAAAGGTGAAATGGTATTTTAACGTGTAACTTCGTGCAGGGATTGGAGGTGAGGGGGCGGGGTGGGGTTACACAGTGTGACAAAAATTAAGCTAAGCAGTTTGCTGCATGGGGAGGTCTGCAGAAGTGGGCAGTTTAACAGAAGCTAAGATAAGCTAGCTGGGACATCCTGGCCTCAAACTCCTAAAACAGAGTTGGGTAATTTTCCACGGCATTCTCCACCAAATTCTAGTTAAATCTGAAATGGTCTCAGCAAGGATACAAGGTGGAGTACACTCTGCACTCCCGTACCCTGTCACAGTCCCGCTGGTTCTATGGGCATGAGTCAATTAGTGGTTTGTCTTGTTTTAGGGAGAATAGATGGTCCTAAGGACCAGTAGCTTAGCTGGTCATGCATTAGCCCAATCAGGAAAAGAATCAATGGTCCAGCTAATGCTGACAGTAAGGTGCTCAGGCCTGGGGACCAGGTAAACAAACCAATCCCAGTTCTGATCTGTGTCTCCTTTCTTGGAGATTTTCTCTGTCCATGGCAAGGTTTTCCCTAATTACCACTGATTGGTTGGCATGGAAACATCAAGTTTCTCCTAAGGCCACGTAGAGTTCTCTCTGTTTCATAAAGCAGAGGTCTAGTCTCCTCTCCTTCAGTTCTGTAGAACTACCTCTGTGAGGAAGTCAACATGGCTCTCCAGCCTTGAAATAGAAGTCTCCAAGTGGCCTAGGTCTAAATCTGTTTGGGAATTGAGTTCCCTAAACCTTTGGGTCCCGACAAACAAGGCTGAGGTCCTATCACCATAGCTATTAGAGCACTAGCTATTTCTGTCCTTGCTAGGATATGAATCAGATGGTTAGGATCTGTTTGATCTTCATTAACATTGAGTGAAGACCAACATGAGCTACCACCCTGTGTTCTCCATTATAGGCATATTCCTGGGGGATAACATAGACCATATACACAGAGTGGGGCTGTGACTTATCCCTGAGCCAGAGGAGGCACGTCTAGTCAAACCGTTAGTTCAAGCAAGCCAGGTAGTTGGAGGACATAATGCAGGTAGATTGTCCTTAGTAGACCATTATAAAAGCCTGTAGGGAGCCTGAGGAGTTTGGCAGTTTTGTGGTCCCTAGGTGAGGGTGATGATGCAGAGCCAGTGGCTGTTCCAGACTCTCAGGAAGGATGCTCTGCCCTCCAGCAGCATCCACCATCCTTGTTTCTCCTGCTTGGCCAGTCCTTGTTTCACCCAGTCAGTCTTACCCCTGGGTATATTTCAGTGGTCCAGTCTGATAACTGGGCTCCCACAGAGCTGTCAAGGCTCCGAGAGACCCTGCTATTTCCCCCTTGCCAAGTCAGCTGCTCTGTCCCCCTTCTGGGAAATCCCCTCTTGGGAGTCCTTTGCAATAGACAATGGTCATCTGCTTGGGTAACCAGATAGCGTCCAATAAGGCTAAGATTTCTTTTCTGGATTTGTTTGTTTTTGTTTTGAGACAGGGTTTCTCTGTGTACCTTTGGAATCTGTCCTGGAACTCGCTCTGTAGACCAGGCTGGCCTTGCCTACTTTTGATTTCTTTTCCTGCTGGGGTTAGTGATTCTCTTTGCCTGTAGAGCCCACAGACATGGGCTGTGGTGAAAGCATATCAGGTATCAGTGTATATAGTGATACCCTTGTTTTCCCAATGGAGTGCTTCAGTCAAAGCTAAAATTTCAGCTCTTCCAGCTGAGGTGACCCTGCTTAAAGACTGCGCCCAGAAAGTCCTACCTTGCGTCACCACCGCTGTCCTTGCATACCGAATCCCATTTTGGTTGAAAAGTTTCCCATCTGAGTCTGGTGTCACCAACAGGGTCAGATCAGGCCCGAGAGAATGGATCATGTCAGTCACCTCAAGGCAGTCATGCAGGGGACACACAGGGTCATCACCTGACAGGAGACTGGTAGGGTTGAGGCCTGGTATCTTGAGGAACCAAACGAGGGCTTGGTCCAGAAGCAGGGCCTGGTATTAAGTCGCCCAGGCATTAGAGATCCATCTCTCAGGTTCCCTTCTCAGGAGGATCTCAGGGGTTGTCCGGAACAGTCTGTGCCCTAAAGTTAATCTGCCAGGGTTTCTGTTTGCTTGTTTTTTATCAGCAGGGCAGTAGCAACCACAGCCCTTATACATGCTGGCCATTCAGCTGTGACTGGGTCAAGTCTCTTGAACAGATATGCCACTGGTCTTTTCCAGGATTCCAGGGTTTGCATGAGGATCCCTCTAGGCAATGCCTCTGGTCCTACCCACATACAAGGGCAATGTCTTACTAATGCCTGTGAGGGCCAGAGCTGAGGCCCTCTGCTCAGCCTCAGTTCATTCCAAAGGTTAGGTATGCCTGGGCTTGGCCATCTCAGCAAAAGGCTTGCAGTATCCAACCACTCCCAGGAACTACCATATTTGTTTGTTGTTTTGGTTTTTGATGTGAGGTGGGGACTTGCAGGATGGGAAAGTGCCTGCTTTCCTTCCTTTAGGTTGTAGCCTAGGTATGTGACCTGAAGGATGGACAACTGAGTCTTCTTAGCTGAGACTCTGTACCCAGGGGTTGGAGGACAACTAAAAGACCTTCTGTTGTCGTCCACATTGGTCAGAGATGCTAGGGCGTCTAGAGATACTAGCACATACTGAGCAGGGTGCTTTGTGGGTATTTTTGTCTAGATTCCAACAGATCTGAACTCAGGGCTCCAATAAACATGCTGGCGAGTTCCTGAGTTCCTTATCACCATTTTTTTTGTCTCATTTGTCTCTTGTATGCGCCCCCAAGGGCAGAAGTCACCACATCGGAGTTTCCTTCCCAGTTGTCAGCTGAACCTCAGCTGTTGTGAACTATCTGAGCAGTTTCCAAAAGTTGACATCTATTTATTCCTTCAAATATCATTACTTTCTGGAGCTTTCTCATTATGTCTTGGGTTAACTGTATGACAAAGGCAACGATAGGGGCTCACTTGCTTTGAAGGCGGCATCTGGGTCTATAACAGTAAATACCCAATGTATGTCACATAGCCTCTCCAGAAACCCAGAATGCAATTCATCAGGTCCTTGAATAACCTGACTTCTCTTAAGTTAGCTGGTACGTTTTCTGGCTACCACTTTTAATCCTCCCAATAATGTTTGTTGAAGAAAGCCATGCAATGGTCTCTTACCTTAAAAGTTTCCAATGGGCTCTTTCCAACAGGCTCCTAAGGGCCTGCAGCTTCTCCAAAGATGGAGGTTGGGTCTTCCAACTGCTGCATTACTGGTAGAGGAGACACAAATTGTGAACAGGAAAGACTGCACTTCTGCTTTCCCTGGTGATGGATCAGGTAACTATTTCCTCCTCCCTGCAATCAGGATTGTACCCACAGGAAGAAATGATGGGAAGGAGACAATATAAAAACACGCCCAGAAACAGAAAAACAATATGACACTGCCAGAGACTAGACTCTACATCCACAAGACCTGAACAGCCCAATGCAGATAAAGCAGACAAGAAAGACCGTAAAAACAACTTCATGAAAATGATAGAGGCCCTCAAAGAGGATATGAGAAAATCCCTTAAAGGAATGCAAGAAGAAAACAAACCAAAAAATGCAAGAAATGGGAGGAAAAATACCCCGAAAAATGCAAGCAATGGAAGAAAAGACAAACCAAAAAATCACACAAATAGAAGAAAGCGAAGAAAAGAAAAGCAAAAATTGCAAGAAACAATTCAAACAATGCAAGGGTTGAAAGCTGAAACAGAGACAATAAAAAAAATAACACAGTCTGAAGGAATACTGGAAATAGTGAAAAATCTCGGCATCAAAGCGCCGGGTACTGAACCGAACCCTCTGCCCAAGAACCGGGGCCAGACCACTGGCTGCAAATGCAAGAGGTGATTTATTGAGTACACAGGCGCCTGCGGATGCTACTGCAACTCGGGTGCAGAGCATACCGGGCTTTTAGGGAGTACAATATTTATAGAGTTTCAATGGTTACATAAGTAACAGGCATTTCATTGGCTCATCTTGGGGGCAGGGGTAGTTCCCACGGACTAAGTTTCCTGGTATTACTTTATGAAAGACCCAGGCATACTTCAGCATTTATTATCCTGGTCCCATGACTACAATGGTGATCATAGACACAACTGGGGGCAAGGGTAGTTGCCAAGGACTAGGTGTCCTGGTATTGTCATATGAAAGTTCCCAGCACGCTTCAGTAATTATTATCTGGGTCCCATGATTGCTATAGTGATCAGACACAATTGGGGGCCAGGGTAGTTGCCAAGGACTAGGTTTTCTAGTATTGTCATTGAAAGTTCCCAGCACGCTTCAGCAATTATTATCCGGGTCCCATGACTGCTATAGTGATCACAGACATCCTGTTTTGAGGGTGAGACACCTGGTCTGGGTTTCTTTCATTAGGCAACGGCCTGGCCTTGCTTTTCTTTTCCTAGGGGGGCCCTGGGTAGGGGGTCTTTCAATAGAAAAGCTGGACAAATGGTCAGGTATTACAGATGCAAGCATAACCAACAGAATACAAGAGATGGAAAACAGAATCTCGGGTGTTGAAGATACACTAGGGGAAATAGATTCATTGACCAAAGAAAATCATAAGTCCAACAAATCCCTAAAACAAAATATCCAGGAAATATGGGACAACATGAAAAGACCAAACCTAAGAATAATAGGTATAGAAGAAGGTGAAGAAAACCACTGCAAAGGGGCAGAAAACATATTCAACAAAATCATAGAAGAAAACTTTCCCAACCTAAAGAAAGACATGCTAATGAAGGTGCAAGAAGCCTACAGAACACCTAATAAGAGTAGATGACAAAAGGAAATCCCCTTGCCACATAATAGTAAAAAACCCCAAACATACAGAATAAAGAAATAATACTAAGAGCAGCAAAGGAAAAAGGCCAAGTAACATGCAAAGGCAGACCTATCAGAATCACACCTGACTTCTCCATGGAAACTATGAAAGCCAGAAGGTCCTGAATAGATATTCTACCAACACTAAGAGACCACGGATGCCAGCCCAGACTGCTATACCCAGCAAAGCTTTCACTCACTATAGATGGAGATAACAAAATATTCCATGACAAAACTAGATTCAAGCAATACATATCCACTAACCCAGCCCTACAGAAAATTCTGGAAGGAAAACTCCAACCCAAGAAGTTAACTACAACCAGTAAAACATAGGCAATAGATAATCCCACCTTACCAACAGCCAAAAGAAAAAAGAGGTGGAAATCCACATATAATTCCACCACCATCAACCATTCCAAAACAAACAAAAATGAGCAATCAACAGTCATTAATATCCCTCAATATTAATGGTTTTAACTCGCCCATAAAAAGACACAGGTAACAGAATGGATTTGAAGACAGAACCCCATCCTTCTGCTTCATACAAGAAACACACCTCAGCCTCAAAGACAGACATTACTTCAGAGTTAAGGGTTGGGAAAGATTTTCCAATAAAATGGACCCAAGAAACAAGCGGGGATAGCAATCCTAATATCCAACAAATTAGATTTTAAAATAAAATCAATCAAAAGAGATGAAGGAGGTCATTTCATATTCATCACAGGAGAAATCCACCAAGATGAAGTTTCAATTCTGAACATCTATGCCCCAAATATAAAGGCATCCACATTCATAAAAGAAACATTACTAAAACTCAAATCACATATAAAGACCCACACACTTATAGTGGGAGACTTCAACACCCCACTCTCACCACTAGACATGAATACCAGACAGAAACTTAACAAAGAAGCAAAGGAACTGATAGAAGTTATGACTCAATTGGGATTAACAGATATCTATAGAACATTCCATCCACATAAAAAAGAATATACCTTCTTCTCAGCACCACATGGAACCTTCTCAAAAATCGACCACATGCTTGGCAACATATCAAACCTCAACAGGTACAAAAAATTTGGAATAACTCCTTGCACCTTATCAGACCACCATGCACTAAAATTAGAATTCAACAACAACACAAAATGCAGAAACCCTACAAACTCACGCAAATTGAATAATTCACAATTGCACCATTCCTGGGTCAAAGAAGAAATTAAAAAAAAGAAATTAAAGACTTCCTAGCAGTCAATGAGAATGAAGACACAACATACCCAAACCTATGGGACACTTTGAAAGCAGTGCTATGGGGAAAGTTCATAGCACTAAGTGCCCACATGAAGAAACTGGAAAATAATCACACTAGAGAATTAACAGCACAGCTGAAAGCTCTAGAACACAAAGAACCAATCTTACCCAGGAGGAGTAGATGCCAGGAAATAATCAAATTGAGGGCTGAAATCAATAAAGTAGAAACTAGGAAAACAATACAAAGAATCAATGTAACAAAGAGTTGGTTCCTTGAGAAAAATCAAGATAGACAAACCTGTATCCAAACTTATGAAAAGGCAGAGTGTAAACATGCAAATTAACAAAATCAGAAATGAAAAGGGAGACATAACAACAGACTCTGAGGAAATTCAGAGAATCATCACGTCATACTTTGAAAACCTGTAATCCACAAAATTTGAAAATCTAAAGGGAATGCACAGTTTTCTGGATAGATAACACTTGCCAAAATTAAATCAAGAACAGATAAGCAATTTAAATAGACCTATAGCCCCTAAGGAAACAGAAGCAGTCATCAAAAGTCTCCCAACCAAATAAATCCCAGGACCAGATGGCCTCAGTGCAGAATTCTACCAGAAATTCAAAGAACAGCTTATACCAATTATTCTCAAAGTATTCCACGCAATAGAAGCAGAAGGGTCTTTGCCAAACTCTTTCTACGAGGCTTCAATAACCTTGATACCCAAGCCACACAAAGACACAACTAAGAAAGAGAAATTCAGACCAATATCCCTCATGAACATTGATGCAAAAATACTCAATAAAATACTGGCAAATCGGATCTAAGAACACACCAGAAAACTCATCCACCATGGTCAAAAAATTTATCCACCATGATCAAGTAGGCTTCATTCCAGGGATGCAGGGATGGTACAACATACAAAAATGCATCAATGTAATCCACCATATAAACAAGCTGAGACACAAAGATCACGTGATCTTCTCACTAGATGCTGAAAAATCCTTTGACAAAATCCAACACCCCTTCATGATAAAGGTCTTGGAGAGAACTGGGATAACAGGAACATACCTTAACATAATAAAAGCTATATACAGCAAACCAACAGCCATCATCAAAATAAATGCACACAAACGCAACACGATTCCTCTAAAATCAGGAAGAAGTCAAGGCTGTCCACTCTCTCCATACTTTTTTAATATTGTCCTTGAAGTTCCAGCTAGAGCAATAGGACAACAAAAGGAGATCAAGGGGATACAAACTGGAAAGGAAGAGGCCAAACTTTCACTATTTGCAGATGATATGATAGTTTACATAAGTGACCCAAAAAACTCTACCAGGGAACTCCTACAGCTGATAAATTCCTTCAGTAAAGTGGCAGGATACAAGATCAACTCAAGAGAATCAGTAGCCCTACAATATACAGACGATAAAAGGGCTGAGAAAGAAATCAGAGAAACTTCGCCCTTTACAATAGCTATAAACAACATAAAATACCTTGGGGGGGGGAATGCTAACTAAACAAGTGAAAGACCTGTATCGTAAGAACTTTGAGTCTTTAAAGAAAGAAATTAAAGAAGACACCGGAAAATGGAAAGATCTCCCATGCTCTTGGATAGCTAGGATCAACGTAGTAAAAATGGCAATCTTACCGAAAGCAATCTACAGATTTAATGCAATCCCCATTAACATCCCACCACAATTCTTCACAGTCCTTGAAAGAACAATTCTCAATTTTATATGGAAAAACAAAAGACCCAGGATAGCCAAAACAACCCTATTTAGCAAGGCAACATCCAGAGGCATCACCATCCCTGACTTCAAGCTGTATTACAGAGCTATAGTCCTGAAATCAGCTTAGTATTGGCACAAAAATAGACAGGTAGAACAATGGAATCGAATTGAACACCCCGACATTAACCCATACACATATGAACACCTGATCTTTGGCAAAGAAGCTAAAACTATACAATGGAAAAAAGAAAGCATCTTCAACAAATGGTTCTGGCATAACTGGAGGCTGGCATGTAGAAGACTGCAGATAGATCCATGTCTATTGCCATGCACAAAACTTAAGTCCAACTGGATCAAAGACCTCAACATAAATGCAGCCATACTGAACCTGTTAGAAGAGAAAGTGGGAGGTACTCTTGAACAAATTGTTACAGGAGACTGATTCCTGAACATAACTCCAGTAGCACAGACACTGAGAAGCTTCCGTAAGGCAAAAGATAGAGTCAGCAAGACAAAAAGGCAACCCACAGATTGGGAAAAGATATTCACTAAACTCACATCTGACAGAGGGTTGATCTCCAAAATGTACAAAGAATTCAAGAAGCAAGTCTCCAAAACACCAAAGGATCCAATCAAAAAGTGGAGTACAGAACTAAATAGAGAATTCTCAGTAGAGGAGTCTAAAATAGCTGAGAGACACTTGAGAAAGTGCTCAATATCCCTAGCCTCCAGGAAATGCAAATCAAAACAACTCTGAGATACCATCTTACTTCTGTCAAAATGACTAAAATCAAAAACTCCAATGACAGTTTATGCTGGAGAGGATGTGGAGAAAGGGGAACACTCCTCCACTGCTGGTGGGAGTTCCAACTTGTACACCCACTTTGGAAATCAGTATGGAAATCCCTCAGGAAAATTGGAATCAGTCTACCACAAGACCCAGCAATTCCACTCCTAGGTAAATATCCAAAAGATGCCCATCCATACAAGGATGTCTGTTCCACTATGTTCATAGCAGCATTATTTGTAATAGCCAGAACTTGGAAGCAACCTAGATGCCCCACAACTGAGGAGTGGATAGAGAAAATGTGGTACATTTACCCAATGGAGTACTATTCAGCAGAAAAAAACAATGGAATCTTGAAATTTGCAGGCAAATGGATGGCACTAGAAGAAACCATCCTGAGTGAGGTAACCCAGTCACAAAAAGAGAAACATGGTATGTACTCACTCATATATAGATTTTAGACATGGATCAGGGGAGTGCCAACATCCAGTGACTGATGGAATCAGAGGCTGACATCCACAGCTAAACACTGAAGTAAACTGGAATCCAGTGACAGAAAGGGAGAACTGAAGAGGAGTTAAGACTGGGCTGGTTGAACCCACAGAAACAGTTGACCTGAACGAGGGGGAGCTCTTGGACTCCAGATTGATGGCTGTGTGGAAAGCAGGGGACTGACCCAGACCCCCTGAATGTGGTGTCAGTGAGGAAGCCTAGGTAATCTATGGGGCCTTGGGTAGTATTTATCCCTGGTGTACAAATAGACTTTTGAGTGCCCATCCCATATTGAGGGATGCTCTCTCAGCCTGGACTCTTGGGGAAGGTCCTAGGCCCTGCCCTGGATGAAATGACAGACTCTGGAGATCCCCCATGGATGGCCTCACCCTCCCTGGGGATCAGAGTGGAGATTGGGTGGGGGCTGGGGAGCCTGATGGGGAGGACAGGGAGGAGGAGAGGGAGTTGGGATTGACATGTGCAACGAGCTTGTTTGAAACTTAAAAAAAGAAATAAAATGAACTCTAATTTCAGCAATTAAGACTAAGTATCAATTTTAATCTTTGATGATCCCCCGTAGCCACTCCTTTGTATCCTGTATAGCCCTGGAGTCATAATTTTCTATTAGAGTCTCAGCTGTTAAAATATACCAGTTACCTTCAAGAATTCCTGCACCTGCAGCTTCTTTTTATGGAACTCAAAATGCTAGAACTAGAAATGGAGATGGTGTTGAGTACTGATCTTCTCAATGTACTTTTACAAGTGTTTTCAAACTACCAGGGCAGTTGAGTATATTTTACATTGCAGAGATATGAGAAAATTGCTTTGGACACACTTTGGTGTGAAGCAAATGTGAATCTCTAGGATATCTGCAAACATAAACAAGAGTCGAAGAGATCAGTCCCAAAAGGGGCAACAAAAACATTCCGTTTCGCATAAAGTGAGAGAACCTCACCCAAGTGACTAAAGTCAGATGTGTGCTTCAGCATTCCCAACAGGGACCACTGGCTATGCACTGCAATGAAAACTACTATAAATTATTTTTGACTCCACATAGTATTTTTCTCATAAAAATATGAGTGTGGTTGTTTGAGTAAGAATAGACCCCATAGCCAGACTGAGATGGCACATGCCTTTAAGGCAGGTGGATTTCTGTGAATTCTAACCAGCCTTGTCTAGAGCGCTAGTTCCAGGATAGCCAAGGATACACAAAGAAACCCTGTTCCAAAAAACTAAAACAAAAAACAAAAAGGACTCCATAGGCTGATACATTTGAAAGTCTAGTTCCTAGCTGCTGTAATGTTTGAGCAGGATTAGGAGGTATGGCCTTGCCATTGGGGACGGTGTGGTTTTGAAATGTCAAAGCTTTCTCTGGTAGCAGATCAGTAGTTCTCAGCTACTTCTCCAGGACTATGCCTGCCTGCATGATGCCATGCTCTCTGCCAAGATAATGGACTAGGCCTCTGACAATGAAGCAAGAGCCCATTAAATGCTTTCTAACACCCACCTGGGACTGCCTGTCCTGGGCGGAAAGGAAAGAACACCAGCTGTTGGCCAGCCAGGGTGCAGGTGAGCTGGCCCTGCCCCTCACCTGCCAGGTGGTGGCTTCGTCGAGGGGAAGATGCCCTTTCCCTCACCACCTGCAGGAGGGAGCACTGACACCCCTGCTCCTCACCAACTGCAGCATTCAAGAGAGCAGGCCCTGAACCTGGCCTGGGCAGCACAGAAGAGCTGACCCTGTTGGCGGGCATGAGAGTAGAAGAGCTGGCCCCACCCCCTCACCTACCAGGTGGTGGTATGGGTGAGGGAAAGATGCCTTCTTCCCCCTTTCGCTTCACCATGTGCAACAGGCAAGAGTGCTTGCCTAGTGTGTGCATGTGGGGGGGGGGGAGGAAGAGTGGGAGAAACGGCCCTGCCTGCCTTCACCGGCAGCATCCTTAAGTGGTCCCTGCACCTCACCTGGGCACCCCATGGCATGTGAGCAGAACCAGTCCTGCCCCTTGCTGCACAGTGAGTTAGCCACAGAGGTGCTGGAAAGCTGGCAGGCGGAACACCCTAACTACCTACCTACCACCCAAGCCCCAAACCAGGGCTGAGTTGGCCCACCCCAACATCCACCTCATTAGAGGTCTGTGCTAGAGATCCAAACCTGCAGGATCTCCATGACACATGCAAACAGGATATCCAAGGATTCCCAGTGAGGGCCCAACAACAGCCTCACACCAGACCAATGAGTAATTGCAGTGAACACTTGGGTATGGACTAAAGGGTACACTGTGTGACTCACTGTGTCGCATTGCAACTTGTATGACAAGATCTTTTGGAGGTGGGGAAGATTGCAAGGGCAGAGGGCAGATAGGAAAGGACAGGGAGATGGACAGGACCAGGTTGCATGATGTGAAATCCACAAAGAATAAAATGTTTTAAAAACAAAAGGTGCCTCTTTACAGCAATTAACAGTGACTAGGGCATGTACATACATGTGAAAGTATGTGTAGATATATGTATATATACACATATATACTTAAGAAAATGTCTCAAAATTTTATAAAGTAGTTGCTAACTTAGCAAGCAGCTATTTACAATTTTTAATTGTAAAGATTCAATTATCATTGTCCACCAAATTTTCCCATCATTTCTAGAGACATGACAATAAGTAGTATTTTTGAAAAAAGCTTTATTCATTTATGCAAAGACAGTATCAGCAATAGGTAATAGGAACATACTTTTAAGTTTAAAATTAATCTTCCATTTTGAAAGGTTCAGTACTTTCTCTCTTCTCTTGACTCCAACAAAACAGCAGATGAAAGTTTATTCCCTTACTTTTCCTTAAAGCCATACAGCAATAATTACAATTGTTTTTAGAATTTAGGGTATCATTCATAGTAAGCTGGAGATTTAATCACAGAGTGGTACATGTAAGAATATAACGCACATAAAAAATACAAATATACTGAAATAAACAAGGGACAGATAAAAGAACAAATTTCAGGACACTTTCTAGTTTTCTGGTATACTGACCTTGGTAACTTAAAAATATTTTGTTATTCAGATACAGAATAAAATTAAGAGTTATAGGTCACAACCCATGGTGGTTCCAGTAAATTATGGTTAAGTGCAATCTCTATGTTTAAGGGGAGGACTAATACAAGGCATTTTAAAACTCATGTCCATGGCAGGTCAGATAATGTCCATCCAATTGTTTCCTTTAGAAAGGTACTGTCCCAGTGCTACATTCGTAAGGCTTAGCCCCTGAACAGCTCATAACTGTTACTTGCCTACTTTATACCATGGAACAATTCTGACAGAATGGGAGTACAGATTACAAATGACTGTGGGCACAAAGGGTTTCTGCTGTCAAGATGTATAATGTCCAATGAAGACACCATCTAATCTAAAATCAGATTAACTACCACATTCTTGGGATACAATTACAAAACAAATTTTGTGGTTTAGAAATGTCAAAATTACCTACTTTGACTGTTTTGGACATATTTTACTTTACAAAAGGAAATACAACTGACTAATAAAACTAAGGATCTATTTACTTTGTAACAACTTATACTTTGAATGTTTTTATAAAAATTTCTTTCAGATACTCTGATTAAATTTTAAGTGACATAAAAAATTTTCAGCACTCTTTAATACCAGTATTTTGCACAATTTTAAGACAGCCATTGAGTTTAATTAGCATTTTAAGAAAATGAGAGTATTAACTCACTGAAAATAGCTTATACACCTAGCAAAGTTTAGTTTGTCTTGGATTCTTTAAACAAAATTATACCCAGAATTTTAGATATCCTAATTACCATCCCAACCAAATAAACAGGATATGTGCATATATGTGGCTTCTAGCTAAAGGGTAAAATATTTTGTATAAATGTAAGACCCACTGATTGGACTGTTAAGAATCTGTTTTCCTGGGTTTAGATAAGGAAGACTTCAATAAAGCTAACGATATGTTGAGTTCCACTGATTAAAAATGCAGTTCTAAAAATTCTGCTCTTGTGGCAAATGTTTAGACAAATAATAAATGTGAAGCACAATACTGTACTGTTCAGGTACCTGTTGAGAAGTGAAATGCTTGTAGTCAAACTATCAAAATTCTGACCTTTCAAAATAGTTTTATAAAATATTTTTCTTGAAAATTAGTACTTGCTTTTGAACTCTTAAAATGCCAATTTCAATTAAAAGTCCTTAAGTCTTAAAAGTTATTCCTTTTAACTATTTTTCAATTATTTGAAAATTATTTTTTATCCTTTTATACTTGCAATTATTTTTCAACTATATAGTGAACGCAAAACAGTTTCTATATAAACATCTAATGAACAGATTCAACATAAAACTAGGCAATCTAATCTAACTTGTATATAAAGTATGAGTGTGATTTGCCAAAATTTCTGCAATAGTGAAAACATTTCTGTCTCTTAATACTCAACACCAACACCCTCCTGAGACTAGAAAGTTAGCAGAGGTGATCAGATTTAAGCACTGCCCGGCTTCTTCTAAAGTGATGCACTCTTTTATCCTAGAAGAGACCAAAAAAATCATTGTAAATCACTGAAAATTCCTTACTACCACTACTGATCTAAGATTATTAAATAATTAATGTATAGTTTAAATCTAAACATAGGAAAAGGGGAGCTTTTGGTGGAACTCTAAAACAGTAAATTCACCACTGGTAAGGCTCTATTAAATGACAAAATTAAAAAGGAACCCCAGTAAACTCAGAAATAGGGATTAAAATCAGTACCATTTTAGATAACTAATGAACCAAAGCTAGTGGAAAATGTGATTCTCAAAAGTATCAATTAAAAATTGTCACTGGAATTTGTGTGTACAAGCATGTAAGCATGCCTATGTGCCATGGCCCATATGTGGAGGCCAAGAGGACCATTTTGAGGGTCAGTTTCTCTCCTATACTATATACAGGTTTCAGGGGTTAACATAGGTCATCAGGCTTGATGGCAAAAGCCTTTACCCCCTGAACCATCTTGCCATCCAAATTAAAAGAAAAACCATTCAACAAAACAACAAAGTAACCCCAAGGCTTGGATCTGGAGAAAATGGTCTGGTGGTTAAGAGTACTTATTCTTCCAGAGGATGTGGGCTGGACTTCCAGTACACCCATGTTTCATCTCACAAACTGTTAACTCTAGTTCCAGAGGACCAGACACATAGGTAGTACAGATGTACACACAGGCAAAGCATCAGCATACAATTAAAAGAGAGAAAACTAAAACCCTCCTCAAGCAACAAAAACAAACACCTACCTATTGTTTTTACTAACAATTGCATCTGACAGAAACCATATTTGAGAGTAGCACTCTATTTAAATTTGAAATCCTTCATTTTGATTAAAAGCTCTACAACTTGTATATTCAAGGCTTATCTTTAATCTGTGAAGATGTTATCATTCTTTATGAAATGAAGGAAAGGAAATTTAAAATGTTTTTCAAGGGGATTGGTCCTAGGAACACTCTTCCCCATGGATATGGAAACCTAAGGATTGCTCCTATCTCTTATATAAAATTATGTGTTTGCACATATACTGGCAATCTTTCTGCATACTTTAAATTACTCATTGTTCTACCTTATATGGGAAGTTTTACTGCATTGTGAGCAATATAAACAAAAAGTCTGTACATGTTCAGTATAATTTAAAATATATGCATATAATTGAATTTAAAGGTAGAACGCATGGATACTGAAGACTGATGTATTCAGACATAATTCCTTTCCTCTGTTGCTTCAGAGATATACATATAGAGAAGAGAAGCCTTAAAAGAGAAATGGTATTAATAAAATGGTATTTTATTTTCTGCACAGCTAGCGTAATCATGCCTTTTTCCTGGGGACCAGACTGCAATATGTAAAGAGAATGACTTTTATGTGGCTGGAAAAGTGACTCATTTGGTAAAGCCTGGGAACATGAGTTCAGGTCCCTTAAAAGGCTGGAACTAAAGGTGCACTATATAATCACAGCCCTGAAGAGTAGAACCAGAAACAGGCAAATCCCTACAGCCTAGTCAAACAGACAAGCTCCAGATTTAGTGGAAGACCCTGTTTCAAAAATAATGTGCTGAGACACTAAGTCTACTTCTGACTGCCACAAGCACCCTCACATGTACACAGGTACACATTTAGCCTCCCAATAGGTAACATCCCCCTTAGGTTGGGGCCTAGAAAAGTGATCACGTTTTTAGAGGTGAAGTAGGAATTAAAATTATAGGGCTGAAGTTAAAACAAATAATGGGATTTATGATGGAAATAAACAGTACATCCAATTTCAATAAAATCCGCACTTAGTTGTTTATAACAGTATGTCTGACTCCATGTGCTTGCTCTATAATCAGGAGGACAAGATCTTGGGATCCCAAGAACCCCAACATCTATGGGCCTCCATACACATCTAACTTATGCGTGACCACATGCACATGCATGCATGTGCAACCCCCTCAACACTTAACGGACGACAGCAGGCCACTCTACTAATTTCTGATTCCTAACTAGGGGGCAGAAACCTCTGGAGTTCAAAGGGAAGTTTTCTTTCTTTGTATCACCAAGTAAATACTCAATTTTGAAGACTTTTCAAACAAGTCATTTAACACCTTTGAACTTTGGGACAAACTGACTACTGCAGTTATATATTACACCATGTAGAAAAAAATTAAACAATTTTAAAGGAGTTTTTTACTCCCTAAGTTGCAAACACACATGGTAGGTTCACTGGCTGCCTAAGGTTAAAGGCTAGAATGGAGACTGACTACTAGTAGACAAGAGGGTTATTCTGGGACAGCTAAGACACCTTGACTTATGGTTGTACAATTAAGTAAATACACTAAAAATCCATGGCATTATATAAACAAGTGAATTGTATGATAGCCACATTAGACACCTATCATTTACCTATTATTTCAAAATAATCTTCCCTCAAATGTAATATTCTCTCCACTGGACTAACCAATTAACAGACTTCATATTCAGCCTTAAAACTAAAGGGACCTTAGCAACTGTGTTCTACTCATCCTCATTTTAATCTGTAAAAAGTCTTGAGACTGAAGAATAGCTCAGCAGTAAAGCATGTTTCAACCTCCTCAGTTTTATCCCTTTTCATTCTTCACAATGTTAGACTATATTAACCAAGCAGTTCGTTTGTTCTCTTTAGTCCAATAGCTATGAGTTACATTCTGCTTTCAAATTTTTCTTCTACTGTGTGGTCAAGTTATTATTTTATCTGCCAACTCTCATGAATGAGCCCTTTATATTACTTTCCCATTTCCTTATATGTATATTTGTGTGGTGTGTTCAGTGTGTGTGTGCATACCTGTGTAAGTTAGCATCTTGAGTCTCCCTGATTGCTTTCTACTTTTTACTGACCCCAGAGATCATGATATCAGCTAAGCTAGCTACACAGCTTGCTCGGGATCCTGCCTTTGCTTCCGAGGACTGGAATTCTAGGCAGGCTGCTAAACCCACCTGGCATTTATATGATTCTGAGCTCAAATCCATACTTGCTCAGTAAGTGCTTTACTCACTGAGCCATGTGCCTAACAGCTCATGAACTGTTTACCTTCTGAGAACTTCTCTTTCCTAGAGACAACCTTATTATTCTAAGGGTTACATAGCATCCAACACACTTCTGGGTAAACTCAACCACCATAATGGCTTACCAGGGTTATAGTAAACACTTGAATCAATCACTGTAAAATATATGCACCACAAGACAAAAAATGTTTCAATGTTAACACACATGCATTTTATTCGGTATACTATTCTTCTCCTACCTTGAAGTAATCATCTTGAGTAACAAGAGAGTTTCTCAGTCTGTTCTCAGGATTAAATAGACAAGAGACCACTGTCTGTATGCTTCGGTCCACAGACTTCTGAAACAGAAGTTTAAAGACTACATCTTTTACTCACTGCTAGTGGCTTTTTGAAAGTAAACTGAGCATATACATTTCTAAGAGAATCTTTCATAATGCCAAATTCTTACCACTAATTGTTTATTTTATATGTAGTCTTCCTAAATTAATGTTTCAGTATCTTAGAAAATTTAAATATTTATATACTTATTAAAATTGTGTATATTGCTTGAAGCATTTATTTTTCCTATTACAGAAGGAATCAAGAGTTTTAATATTTCAAAAACAAGTATTCAGGGTGATATCTGTTAGTATAATTGTACAGTAAGCTATTTTAATTTTATATGTATATTTATGTGTGTGAAGTTTTTTTGAGGCAGTCTTATGGTAACCCTAGGCTTTCCTCCTCAAATTGGTTATGTAGCCAAGGCTAGTTTTGAACTCATTTTCTTTCTACCTCTCTACCTCCAAAATGCTAGGATTACAGTTGTACATCACTGGGCCCTTGTTTTCAAATTTTAAGACTGTGCATGAAATCAGGCAATTTGTTACCCTGTCCTATTGCTCAGCAGCTTTTTTCTCTCACTAACACACACAGATGGGGGATCTGTCCAGTGAAATCTTTCATTGCACACATTCCCAACATTTCAATTGAATTATTCATTCAACAATATGAGTTAAAATTTTGGGGTGGGACTATAATTAAAGAAATGACTGTCTAGTTCAGTATCAAATAAGCACTATTTTAAAAGCTAAAGCCATGTATATCACAGAATACCATAAATACATATTATTTAAATAAAAATGTTAAACTATAAAAGACACGGCAAATATAATTCATACTGATTGTAGACACGTGGTCACTGAGTTCTACTAAGTCATACTATAGAAGAGTAACCAAAATATGATTTAAGAAAAAAGTACTTAGAAGAGAGGATATGACAAAGGAATCAGAAACTCAAAGTTTGGAGTATCTGAGATAGTATTATCTTGTATATTAATTGCAGAGTTAATTTTCCTAAGCTCTGCAGGTTTTAACTTTCATTTTTAAATCTGGGTAAATAGGTCTACTCAAAGAATCATTATTAGTATAAAATGTAATAGGAAACTGAATATAAAAGCCAGTAAACAAAATTAGATATTTGCCTTTTGTGGGCCATTTCCAGAGGCTGGAGTAGCTTCATGAACTGAACATTCATTTGGCAAAACTTCAGCTCCTGAATCAACTTCATTGCAGTGGTAGTTAACAGCTGCATAAGCCTATATTTAAAATGATAAAAAAGTGTAACCAACAAGAAACACAATACAGTTTTAAGTCATTCTTCAAAAGGCTAAGCTGCTATTTCGGAAACCGTTTTGAACTAAATGGCTGATATTAAGTCTTTTCTTTAAAAAAAAAGTTTTCTGCCAACATCAATATTAGCTGAAGTAACTGTAACATTTAGTAACATGGAATACTCCATAATTCTATTGGCATATTTTTCAAATATCCAATTTTTATGGAAGTTAGTTAACAGAAGCTAGGGTGACAGGTATCATCACCTTTTATTCCCTTTATAATATTAATGGTAAAATATTTGTTTCTCTCCTGTATTATTTTATTTTAGTTGCAAACTCAGAGGCAGATTCCAAGAAGATCAAATGCTAACTATGAATCCAATACTTAATACTAGTTTCCTTGACATATACATCATGTGAACAAGTAACCAAAACTTATTGTATATGAAGCAGACATTGATTGTGCATACAAAAATAATGTAAAAAATAAAAAGCAGTTTCTCTCTCATGTCTATAACTGCGATAACAAATATAATAATAATATAAATAGACAATTAAAATATTAATAGACATATGCAATATGGAAAAATACATTAGAAAAAGTCTAAGACTAAGCAGAGTATGTTCAGCTAATTCGTTTTACCGGAGGTATAACATAACTCCTCTGTTCCCCAGCCGGCCACTGCGGTGGCATCTTAAGAAAAGGAAACACAGATTATTTAAACACCTACACATTTTTACAAAAGAGGTGATAAGACAATGTTATCATGCTGACTCTTGATTTCTTATTATAAAACAGAACCAAAGATAGGTACATTTATTCTCTATCATCTATGCAGTTTCTTCCATATATAAACCTCACATTTTCTCAATTGGAAGCTGGCATTCAGGAAAATTTAAAGACAGTGAAACTTGGAAATTATTACTACAGCTATGGATTAATATGATCACATCTACTAGAAGAAATTCATGGAACTACTATTTTATAGCATCTAACAAAAATTATACACTATTGTCAGAATTTGCTGTGCTAATAAGCACTGGGAGTATTTGTATTTCAACCTATCCTATAAAAAACTTGTAATTTCAGCTTGAACTTTTCAGGTATTTGGGAAAAATGCATGTTGAAACAAGAACAGTAGATACTGAGTCTTTGTAAGCAGTTTGTTTTTCCTTATCAAAATACTTATCTCTAAATAATATTGTTGCCTGAATTATAGACTAATTCTGCTTTCGTTTAATTTATATAGGTTAAATAGCACACTATGTAGCAATTTCATATACAAACCATAATAATATTCCAAAGTTACTTTACAGTCCCTTAAATTATCTGATAATTCAAATTCCTCCCCCCTCAGGGCTCAGGGAACCCTGCAGAAGAGCAGACAGAAAGAGTGTAACCAAAGGAGATGGAGGACACCAGGAGAACAAGGCCCTCTGAATCATCATGATCAAAGCTCATGTAAAACTCACAGGGACTGAGGCAGAACTCACAGGGCCTCTGGGGCGCTACTCCTTTCTTTCCCCCACCCCCAAGTTCAATTTTGTTAGGTAGTTTTTCTCTTCTTACACTAGTTACCCCTTTTGTGGTGGACTGAATGAGAACGGCTCCATAGGCCTATATCCTTGAATACTTGGGCACCAAGGAATGGCATTATTTGAAAGGACTAAGTGGTATGACCTTGTTGGAAGAAGTGTGTCTCTGGGGGTGGACCTTGAGGTTTTTAAAAGTCCATGCCAGTCCCAGGGGTTCTCTCTTCCTGCTGTTTCTGGATCCAGATATAGAACTCTCAGCTAACTCTCCTGCATGCCACCATGCTAAGAATGGGCTAAAACTCTACAAATAAGTAAGCCAGCCCCAGTTAAACACTTTCTTTTGTAAGGACTGCTGTGGTCATGGTGTCTCTTCACAGAATGAACACTAAGACACCATAGAAGCCTGTTTGTAGTGAGTGGATCTGTATAGGGGGGCAGGAGCTGTGAGGAGTACAGAAAGAAGAGACCATCATCAGGATATATGCTATGTGAGAAAAAACACATTTTAAATTAAAGGGAAAAATACCTGATAATTATAAACAGGCAGCTGATATCCAGTGATGACCTGAACTGGTGAACTTGGATAAGGAGGGTAAGCCTGCAAATAAAGTTCACAGAAAAATTAGATCAATAAAATAAATTTGAGAAAATGAGTATCAGTCACAATACAACAACAAATGTAACGTTTCTCTTTTTTATATATAGCAACTTATGAGTCTAAATGACTGGCTTTATGAAGAAAATACTCCTTTTCAAATGATAACCTGATGCACAGGAAGGAGGAAAAGACAGTGTTAAGTGACTGCTTCTCCATGCCACCTTAGGAAGTCACTGTATCCTGACTATACATATAGTTCTATGCGGAGTTGAATACTTACACCTTTTGTTACTTTATGAAAATACTCTACTCATAGGAAGGTGAACAGAACAGATAATCTCATTTTTCTACAGTCTTATGATTTTTCTGTGTTTGATTTCTAAAAGGGAATTATTATCTGAAACCGGAGAAGGGATTAAATCATTGTTTTTCTATACTTCAATATCCACTGACTGAAAAAAAAAGTATGCCTTGTATCAGCAATGAGTCACAGTAAATGTTAGGAATAAGTACGGATTTTCTTCTAAGTCACATTTGGAGTCAGGAAAATAAGAAAAGATACAGTCTATTTCACACACACAGAAAAAATATATAGGAGAATTTTATTATTTTTTCTTTTCTGGCCAAAAAGTCTCTCAAAGTGAAAAAATAAAATTGTACCAAGAATGTTATCTAGCCTCAATAGGCATAGTAAGCATAAAATTTACCCACCTCAAATAAAATTCAAGAAACATATGATTTATAGATAAAACCTACCAATTCTAGAACTAAATCAACCCAGGTGTCAACAATCTATACATGAGGATGCATTTGGAAATCACTACAAGTAAACACAGATGAACTGATCATCTTTGGAAAGAATCATCTAACTAAAAGGACATAACAAAGCTGTTTCTGAACATTTAAAGAACTTTTTCAGCTTGACTCTTTTTGCCAGGAAAGGAAAAGGTAATTAGTAAAATTCTTCTATATATACTTTTTCTATGTGTCTGAAATACAGACCTGTGGAGTAATAGGAACATTTAATATGGCTTACAAACTACACAGAGCCAGAGTTCAGCTTAGCATAAGGGAAAAACCACTAAGAGTGAGAGAGTATAAAGAAAAGGAACAAATTCCTCATATTTTAAGTATTCCAATAAGGACTGGACTGTATTACACTTAACATCCAAAACCACACATGATTTCAAAGTTCCAGAAGACTATTAAACCTAAGAACAAAAATGCAGGTGTTTTTACCTGAACATACTGAGTTATAGGATTCATCATGGTTGGAGGCTGCATGTATGTCTCAGCATTTGGACTACTCCAAACACTCGGAAACTGTGGTGGTGGAGGAGGATTAAAAATCAAAGGACGTGGCTGCACATGATAAGCACCTTTAAAAAAATAAAAAGAGCAAAACTAAAGTTCTCTGAAAACCTAAGCAGTTTCATCAAGTACAATTTCTGCTTTTACTCACATAAATTTTGTTTCCTGATTGCAGGGCCCAGTTTCAGCTTTTTACCATGGAAATTTATCTGTGACTAAAAACAGTAACAAACAATAATTTAATCCTTCATTTCCAAGACTTGGGCAAATACTACTGTGCTCAGCCTTACAATTCTAATCAAAGTGTCCCAAAGCAGCAAGTTAAATTTAGTAAAATCGTTCATCCCATTCCTGTCTCTAGTTGATAAAGCTAGAGGTCCCCAAGCAAGCAGGTTCTGTCAATACATAAGAATATTTTGATTTTAAACAGAAAGGAAGCCCATTTTTCTCTGTATTTTATATAAGACTGAATATTCAGCACTTTTCAACTCTACAGCATTGCTAAAGAAGAGTTCTCTGAAGACTATTACTTACTTCTACTATCTTCTGCACATCCACGTCATTATAAAATGAAACAAATCCATAGCTAGAAAGGCAGATAAATGAAATACAAAATGATAACCACATAGTAACCTGGTTTAGACCTTCTAACATTCTATAAAATAGCAGAAGTGGTGATAATGGATGATGAATATACTGTGATAAACATGCTGAGACAGATAACAGAGCCTCTATAAACACACTTTGTTTTCTTGGTCTAATATGTCAGAATGTGCTAGTATTAACATTAACTAACAAAGATTATCTTGAGCAAGACAGCTAAAATTTAAGATACTGTGAAATGTGCAAAGAAAATTATTTGATAAATCATTTGTGGGAAATAAAGATAGAAAATACTGAAATACAAATACTAGGAAAATGACTAAGTAAAAGAACTGATAAAAAAAACCTTTAGCCATAAAATAAATTATCAAAAGCTGACAATTTTATTAATGGTAGACTGCTCACTCTGAGTCTTGTCTGTCCCTCAGGCATCTCTCCAGCCAGTCATGGGTAGTTCTATAAACAGTAGCTATAGCAAGTATGTTTACATACCCCTTTGACACACCAGTTCGATCAGTGATTATCTTCACTTCCTTCACTGAGCCATATCTGGCAAAGAAACTCCTGATTTCGGTTTCATCCATCTATGAAAATAAATTAACTTCAAGAGTAAAAATAAAGCATTCAAGACTTCTAATTGAATTGTGAAGAGAGATTTGATCATGTACCAGTCAATCTCTGGTATCTCTAAATTATTCTACTTTGTTGAGTATATTTTTAATCTCTGTGTGTTAAAAACCAAACCTGCATAAAATTTAAAACAATGAAAAACTCTTTTAGATCTACACATCAAATCCCATCACCCACAACATTTCAAATAATTAAAACTTATTGAACCTCTCAAATATGTTGCCAGGGCTCCTTTTGGAGTCCTAGGCTCAAGCACCCCTCCCACCACTTCCACCCAAATACCACCTGGCTTTACAATGTATTTTAATAAAGTATAAACAGAATATGAATACAATACCCTAACATCAATTCCACCAACAAAAACAGTGTTTGGCATGATTTTGCCTTCTGGCAAAACATATCCTTGACTGGTAGCTGCTGATGAGGACTGGGTGCTGGCCTCCCTGGAGACAGCTGAATTTGGATTCTCAGGAGTTGTAGCAGACTGTAATTTAGAAAACAGACAATTAAAACACACACACACCACAAACATAGGTAAAACATACCTTTTGTACTCAACATAAATCAGTGTTACTCTAACTTACCCACCAATAACAGATTAGCTTCAGGACTTAAAATAAAGCCTTTAGCAGAGAACTGTGTGGATATTAAACAAAAGGATATAGTACTTTCTGAAATACGAAGCTTCTTAGTTTCAAATGTATGATCATCTGAATAAGAATGGCTCCCATAGCTCACAGATTTCAATCCTTGGTTATCATTAAAAAAAAAAAGGTGTGGCCTTGTTGGGCCTTTTTTTGTTTTTGTTTTCTGAGACATGGTTTCTCTGTGTAGCCTTTGCTGTCCTTACTCTGTAGACCAAGTTAGCCTCAATCTCAGAGATCTGCCTCTGCCACCACTGCCTAGCTTGGAGTTGGCTTTGAGAGATCCCTGTGGACAGATGTGGGATTCTCTGCTGCTTCTGCTGCACCACTTCTGCCTGAGTGCGCCTTACGTGCTGTCACGATGATGCACTAACCTCTCAAACTGTGAAGCAAGGCCCAGTGAAATGCTTTCTTCTATACAGTTGCTGTGATCTCTCCACACTAGAACACCAACTAAGGTAACACCTTTTTTATTCTGCGTGTGTTGTTTTGCCTGCTTGCATGTATGTGCACCATGTGCATGCCTAGTGCCTGCAGAAGCCAAAGAGGAAGCTGGATTTCCTGGAACTGAAGTTACAATTTTGAGCTGGCATGCAGGTCCTGTTCCAAGAATAGCAAAAGTGCTATTATCCATTGAGCCACCTCTTGAACCCCTCATGTTATCTTTCATACTACATTGTGAAACAATAGCAACTTTATTTCATACAATATATGAAAATATTGTATTTTGATGAACTAGATGAAAAGTTCAGATCTAGGAAGACTGAAATTACTAAAATAATTATGGATACACTAATAAAACTTTCATTTTACTGGGTATGTTAAAATCAAAAGCATATAAAAAACAAAATAAACAAGGCAGCTGTTTAAAACCCCAAACAAAAAGTATCTCTTATATAAGTCATTTTACTTTGTCTATTATCAAATTAACATAAATTTTATTAACTTTAATACTCCCATAGTACGCCTGAGTTTAGGAATAAGCTGGCTATGAAAGTATTACTGTCATCATATTTTCCTCTTCCCTAATACTGTCATTTTTTACGCATGTTTTGAAATGGCACTGGTTTCTTGAATAACACCAGGCCATCCCCACTGGCAACTTTAAATTTTCATGGTTGGATGGTTAATAGAAATAATACCATCTTTTGTTTTCAAATGAAGAAGCCTATACATACAACTGCTTTTTTCCTGGATTTTGATTGACACTGTTTCCAATCTTCATATAATAGACTCTAATTGGTTAATATGAATTTTCCTAAAGCAGAACTTACTGGGAATGTGTGTATAGTAGAGGCAATTCAGCAAAGCACTGACTTAGTCAAGATACCTAGATTCATGTACCTTACACTAAGTTGTAAATTGCATACCTGCTGAAGTTTATCCCTGGGCAAATTACTCTGAGAATGACTAACATTGCTGAACTCATCTTGTAAACTATAAAGTAGCATGCTAATTTGAGTTAGTGCCCTGTATTTGAATGTATTTTAATGATTATTAGAAAAGGATTTAAAAAATTTTTTACTATCACAGCTGACTTTTTACAAGCACTTTATTAACAACTACTGGAACTTTAATGAACTACTATGATACATCCACTCAAAATTCATTTACGAAACTGATTAATAGGGTAATACTAAAGATTTTAAGGGAATGATAGTATTATATTATTCATGTATTATATATAGTAAAAAGTTAAAGGTGCCAATTTACTTTTAAGAAGTTAATTTTATACAAATTTTGGAAATGAAATAAATTTAATTTATTGTCAAATCACCCTTTGTTTTTATCCACTTAAACTTATATTTTGTGTTCTTAAGAATAACCTTATTCCTTTGAACAGTAAATTCCCTTAAACAGTGATATTTCATGACAGTGAAATGGCAGGGAGCAAAAAGATTATCTTTAAAGTTTTTTCCTTCTGCTGATGCCTTACAATTTTTTTCTAAGTGGGATTACTACATATGCTATGTACCTTCAGGTATTCAGAACTTGACAACATTTGCTCTCCTAACAGATAATCCATCCTTCTAATTTTTTCATTGGAAAATAAACTGAAAACATAGGAAGAGTGGTTTCGTAATTTTTCTCAATTTTCCCTTTCATGAATGAACATAGGACAGTTTGATAATTTTTATTACTGGTATCTGTAGCACAATATACGATGCTGTTTAATTTAGAGGTGTACTATTTTACCAGCTAACTGTGTCAAAGTCTAAGAAGTTCTAAATGCACTCGTTCTCAGTGCTACAGGGGAACTTATTATTTATAGAGACATTTCTAGGTATCACCAGTGAGGTAAACTTCTGACATCTGATAGGTAGGCAGGCAGGGATTCTACTTCACAATCCCACAATGCCAACAACAGCACCCACACCCACACCCACACCCACACACACGAAGTATTGCTGGAACCAAAACCTATATAAGGATGGGCTGGAAACCCTGTTACGTATAGTATTATTAGAACTGAAGAGGAAAATAACTGTTGGGGAAGAACTCGATTTTTTCATTGTTCAATAAAGCAACTGTTTCCAGGATCTTGATTTTTTTTTTCCTTGACTGAAACTAGAAAAGATCTCAAATGTCTTCTAATTGTTTTCTTTACACAAAAGTAAAATGGACGTTTGAGGACAATTTAATAAGAAGGAAAATAAAGCATCAGATATTATAGGACACTGATTTGGACATACGCTTCCTGCCTAATTAGGATTAGGCATAAAGTTCCTCTCATCTTAATAGTGCAATAATGTATTACATTTAGGAAGGTGCATCATATCCTGGTCCTATTCCAGTAGGTGGCACTCAAAGCTAACACAGCAAAGTACTCCATTTTAACAAGCTCTAAACCACAGGCAGAGCCTGCCTCCTGCATGCTTCATATGCTGTTATGATCTAAAACACCCATAATCGGTAGATGCTTTCATTACATTTTAAACATGACTAAACCACTCTACAACCTAATAATCAATTTCAAGACGGTTTAATTTCTAAACTTTATTTACTTAGAGACTGGGTCTTGCTATGTAACTGGTGGCCTGAAGCTTCCTATGTAGATGTGGATGCCCTCAAACTCATGGAGTCCCACCTGCCTCTGCCTCCTTAGTGTGAGTACTTAATTTTAAAGACAGTGTCTCATGTCGCCAAGGTTGGCCTGGAAGGTTAGCCTGAAAATACACTGAGCCTGGTAGAGTGTGATATCCATCGATAGGATATAATACAACATACTAAAAACAAACTATTAGGACAGTTTATCAATTCTGCCTGTGAATGAACTGTGGATTCTGAATTGAGAACTACTGGATACCAACGATGAACGTGGAGTTATCACACACAAACTCTCCACAGCACTTCAATACCCACGCACACGTCAAAACCAGCTAGGAGCTGAGACTGCTGTTACTGAAAATTTTAGGATAAAGTCAGCGAAATTTAATTAAATCGCCATGCTCAGCAAACTGCCATGTATATGTTACAGACATTGGCCAAGATAGCCTGCAGCCACCAAATTTCTAGCTCTGGTAGTATGGGAAACCGTCTACAGTATTACCTATGATGGCGCGATTTCAATTACTGAGATGGACAGCTACTAACTTCACATTCCAAATATTTGCATCCAACTGCCCCACTTAATTTTACTGCTCCTCGTGAGTTACACAGCTTCTCTCCGTTCACCCCTCAAACGGGAAAACATGTATGAATGGGTATGCGCCTCGGGATAACAGGCTCGCGATTAGATGGAGCCGGAAATCTCGGTGCTGGGGTGCCAGCAGAGCTGTGCTCCTGTTCGGGCCGCCGGCTCCTCCCCCCACGCACACGCTGCACGCACGCACTCACGCGCCTGCGCAGAGCCTCCACCCGCCCGCGGCCCTGAGGCCCCCCTGCGGACGGGGCCTCGCCAATGGCGGCCTGCAGGGGGCGCCGCCTCGAGCGGCCGGCGTTTGCCGCTGGGACTCCACCGGGCGGGAGGCAGCCGAGCGCCACCTGGTGGCGGAGCCCCGCCCCGGAAGCCCTGGCCGGGCGGGGGCGGGGCGGCCCAAAGGCGGGAAAGGCGTCGCGCGACGCCCAGGCCGTGCACGCGGCCCACCCGGGGCAGCCCGAGGGCCTTCCGCCATGTCGCAGCCGCCCCTCTGCGCCCGGAGGCCGCAAAGCCGGCGGGGTCGGGGCGAGGCCCGGAGCCGGACGTCCGAGGGAGCCCGGCTTCTGCCCTGCACCCCTTCTCCGCGCCACCCACCCTCCGTCCGTCGGGGCGCGGCCTCGGCCTCCCTGGCGGCGGCCCCCTGGCCTGCCCTCGACTCACCATGATGGCGGCCGAGCTCGGGTGAGAAGCCTCGAGGTGGAGGCGGAGCTGCGGCTGGCGGCGGGGGCGGCTGCGGGGAGCTGCGGTGGCCGCGGGGCCTCCAACGGGCAGGCAGGGAGCCGAGGCGGCGGCGCTGGCGGCGCAGGAGAGGCGGAGGCCGCGGAGACGGCGGAGCCCGAAGCGAACCAGGCCGCGGTCGCCGACTCACTGAGGCATGGCGGGCTGCGGCCCCGGGGTGGCCGTGCGTGGCCGTGCGTGGCGGGCCGCGTGGTGGGCCTCAGCCAATGGGCGGCGGCGCTCGGCCCACGCAGGGGGGGCCGGGGGACCCACGTCGTCCACCCGGGTGCGTGAGGGGTGCGCACGGGGCATGCGCGACGGGCTAGGCCGCATCCACTCGGGCCCACACTGAGGACTCAGGCCGCCCCGGAAATGTGTCCCCGCGGACTCAATCACCCCAGAATCGTGTCCCTGCGGACTGAGTCACCCCAGAATCGTGTCCCCGCGGACTCAGTCACCCCAGAATCGTGTCCCGTGGACTCAGTCACCCCAGAATCGTGTCCCCGTGGACTCAGTCACCCCAGAATCGTGTCACCCCAGAAATGTGTCCCCGTGAACTCTGTCACCCTAGAAGCATGTCCCGAGACCCCCAAAACACGCTACCTGCGGAGCGGAGCTCCATTTCATTTGGAAACCATCTATTTAGTTCATGGCCACAAAATGGCGCCTTGACGGCCAAGGGTTGTTGAGGGTCGTCCGCCCGAGAGCTGCCCCGCTGCTCACACAAAGCCATGGAGATGGGAGGCAGCCGCGAGGCTCAGGCATCGCCTGGCTGTCCCCTCGCCGCCCTCCTGCCACGTGGAGGAGGAGGAGTCCGGTGGTGGGACGCTCACAGGCCGCCTTGGCAGCCCCGCCTGTGTCTTTTCTTTCCTTCCGCCCCCCCTCATAAATAGGGCGCCTGAATTTTCAGGCCCAGCGGACGCAGTGGCGCACATAGGACATATTTCTTCCCGCATGGAGTTTAGGTTGTAACGGGAGTGTTTCTCTTGTAGGCTTTTTACAGAAATGAGCTAGGCCTGCCGAGAGAGTTCTAGAACCTTCCAAGGTTAGAGAAACAGGGCCTCCCTACAGCAAACCCAAGCTGGAGGGTGGTTGGTGGAGACGGCCATGCGTTGCAGAACCCCTTCAGCACATTATAGTGCCATATAAATAATAAATAGTAAAAGTAATAAAATAATAAATAGTAATACTTACTATTTAATAAGAATAAGCGAGCTATCTAGCCTTATTTATAACATAACTTTACAGAGGCTGCCATTGAAATGGAGAAATTCCACGGTACTGAAAATGAAAATTACCTGGAAACTAGGTTGATGAGGATCTGAGTCTCCTCTGGCTGGGTTGTAGTGTGAACAGTCATACAGAGTACCTGGACTGTCCTAATGGTAATACAGAGAAAAAAACAGCACAAATGATCTGGAATGGTTGGCTGGTGACTGTGGATCACATGGTGCTAACCTCGGCAGCTCCAGACCTAGATGTGTAGGGGTGGAAAGACAAAGTTGAAAGTGCCATCTGGGACTGGTGAAGTGTGGACTTTAGAAAAGAGAGAGCACCGTGAGGACAACCGTAATAAAAACAAAAACCATTTAACTCTGATGAGAATTTGAAACTATTCCCTGTATTTCCCAAGTTTGGCATTTACATTTGTGACCTGTATGTTAATAGAATCTCAAAACGAAGACTGTCTCCTGCTCTGCAGGGTTCCTAGGCATGGTGTTTCTGGAATGCCTGGAAAAAGCAAACCAGCCAATTTGGAGACAGTAAGGGATCCTGTAAAAAGGACGGTTGAGAGATAAGCCTACAGGAAGTGGGGTCTAGTGACATGCTCTCCCAATCCCAGCTGCTTGGGAGGAGAGGCTGAGCAAGGAGAGCCATGATGATTTAGTGACAGTTTCAAAATAAAAGGAAAGAAAGGGCTGAGGTCTGCACAGGGCTCTTACCTAGCATATATGAAGGATGTTCAGGTTTAATTCCCTGTAAAACACACATGCACACACACACACACACACACACACACACACACACACACACACAGAGGGGATAGAACCCTCACAATAAAAGATTTACCATGAATAGGAATGGCATGTTTGAATTGTGTGTGCTTTTTTCTTTTCCTGACTTTTTTTTTTCACAACTTCAAGTAATGCATTCTGTATTTTTAAACATTTCTTTTACTGCTTTAACATACACTTTAAGTAGAAACCTAACATCTTTCCTCTTAAGCAATTCCAAGGCCCCAGGGTGTTTTCACTGCTAAATCCCTTCTCCCGTTTGGACTGCTCAGTCTAGTTAGGTAGCAGCTCAGCTTCTCTAAGTGCGATGACTGAAGTGTAATCTTCAGCAGTAGTGCCTTACCATCAATCAGGTTGTGGAGAGGAACTGACGCCTTAGGCAATAGCTTGTGACGATGGGGGTGGGGTGGGGGGCTCTTCGGGACCCTTTGGCCAATGACTCAGAGATGCATTCCTGGCACTCTGGGTTTTACATGGTATCACATGATGTCTACTTGGGGTGTTGACTCACCCAGATGTGGTAGCCTCAGGAGATTCCTTTCCTACATGCATGTCTTAGGAAGCTGCTGCATTAGGAGGTTCCCGTATGACTTTCTAAATGCCTGAGTGTTAGTTGTCCCTCCCCACATGGCCTCCTCCTGTACCCTGCTCCCCATCTAACCCTGAGATTCTAGTCTCCCCTTTATCACTCCATAACAGCATATCCTGTTGCCCCTCCTTGTAAGATCCCCTTCTCCACCTGTCCCTTACTAGGTGCATAATCTCTGTGGTTATTTGATTGGTAGCATGTGTAAAGGGGTTCTTTTTTTAAGCATATAAAGGTTAATGTCTACATATAATAAAAAACATGCAATATTTATTTTGGAGGTTATCTCAGTCTGACTTTATAGCCCCATCGATTTACCCACAGCTTTCATCTTTCTTAATAGATGAATAATATTTCATTGTCCCTCTCAGACAATTGTGTTTCATCTTTTGAGAACTCTGCTTAGTTCTAGATCCCATTTTTTAGTTGGGTTTTGTTTCTTCATGTTTAGGTTTTTTAGTTCTTTGTATATCCTAACTATATCCCATTCACTGTATCCCATTCAGTGAACTGCTGATTTGCTAGATGACACTGTCCTTTGCCACACAGAAGGTTTTTACCTTGCTGTACAAGCCATGATCACATGTAGCCAATCTATATAAACCCAATCATTCATAAGATACATGAGAAACCAAATTTTGACTGTTAATTGTTAAGACTTTCTATAATTTATAAATATAGTTAGTAATTTTTATTGTGAAAAGGAAATGTGACACAGGGATCTCTGGGAGATAAACTGTTCCATCTAGATCATGCAGAAACAAAAGCAGACATATGTGGAGCATATGAGTTTGGGTGGTGGGCTCTACCTCAGGTTAAACAGGCCTGGAGAGACAAGGCAGAAACAGACAGCAGGCATTGGGCCCAGCAGCGCGCCCCCCCCAGCAGCTTGTCTTACAACTGCCAATTTATCCTACGAGTCACAAAGCATAAACAAAAAAAACCATAACTTTGTTTAAAAGGGGTGCAGTGATACCTTGAGGGTTCAGTGGGATTGGATAAGGCCCTCAGAGGCTGCCTGGACCTGGGACACCAAGATGGCCGGCCACTCAGTGTGGTCCCCTGTGGCAGCACAGCCTACAGACATCAACGTGGCTTCGGGAGGCAGTGCAGACCACCGACTTCCACGTGGGCCCTGGTAGCAACCGGGACCGTGACCACCAGCACACACTCCAGCAAGGCCTCAGACACAGATGTGGCCTCAGGTGGCAGCAAGGACCAGGACCTCATTGTGTTCTCTGGTGGCAGTTCATGCCTCCTTTATCAACATGGTCCCTGGTGACAGCCTGGCCACAGGCCTCAAAATGACCCCAGGCTGCAGCACAGACCACCACCATCTGCTTGGCCCTCTGTGGAAACGTGTGCCACGGACAGGAGACTGTACCCATGGTCATGGCAGGTAGGCCCAAAAACAGCAAACTAAGAAACAAGAAGGAATTCCAGTCTCAACTCAGGAAGGAATTCCACAGCCTCAACTCAAGGAAGCAGAGTCAGTATGTTGCTGTTAGAGTCTCCAGATTAAGTATGAGGTCTCTCTCAGGGTTGCAGGAGAGACAAGGGAAGGAGAAAGAGATAACGGTGCTTTAAAAACTCAAAAGTGTGCTTCCAAGTGGAGAGTAACTTCCAAAATTTCTCTACGGAATGTTACCAGCCCAGCTCCAGGATGGGGGAAGGGTGCTCGCAGCTCAACAGTCACTGCAAGCTGTTTCCAGGCCACAGAGTCGGGGGTTAGCATCTGCTTTTGTAGCCATCATTTTTTGCTGAAGACTTCTCTGTATTATGAGATAAATAACAGTAACGTGTGTCGGAAGTAGTTTTCCCATTAGCTGTCCCTACAGGGACAGTGCCTTTACCTCTCAGGCGGTTTTGGTCTCTTTCCCTTGTCAGAGTCAGGAGGCCAGCCTGACCCAAGACAGGGTTTGACAGACATTGTAAAACATGTGCTTGAGTCTGAAATGGAAGGGTCAAATGCCAACTCCTGACGGCTTAGACAACACAGGACAATTTGCCAAAGTCACCTATATGTAAGGGCTCCTGCCCAGCAAGTCGTTTTCATCACCACTGGAGTAAGCTTTTTTCATGTAGTCAAAACAGTTTATATATGATCAGTATTTATACAATTACATAAACACTGTATACACATTTGATTGGTTTTTTTGGGGTTTTTTTTTTTTTTGGTTTTTTGAGACAGGGTTTCTCTGTATTGTTTTGGAGCCTGTCCTGGAACCCACTTGGCAGACCAGCCTGGTCTCATACTCAAAGGGATCCACCTGCCTCTGCCTCCCGAGTGCTGGGATTAAAGGTGTACACCACCAATACCTGGCCACATTTGATTTTTTTAAAAATCCAACATGACTTGTAGGATAAAGGGAAAAGAAACTTTGAATAAAAGTGGACTGAGATACACAATACAAAGCCCAGGCATCACATTTTACAACAAGAAAGCAGATCATAACGAAATAGAACAGCTAGGTATAGGGCTGGGGAGATGGCTCACGGGGCACACACGGTGTTTGCTCTGCACGCTTGAGAAGCAGCATCCACACAGAAGTTGGGGTGTGGCAACTCATGCTGCCCACCACTTGTATTTTAGCGGCTCCTATTTGATGCCATAGCAGATCAACTTTTATTGTGCCCCACCCAGGGCAGTAGAAACCATCAGCAACCATATGAACCAGAGCTGTCCTTTTGTTCTGGGCAGGATGTAGGGGTCTCCAGGAGGGAAGAGGTCTCAGATCTCAGTTGGGCCGTGGAGTGTGGGTACGTAGAGTGATGGGGAGCAGCCCACCACCTGATAAACATCTGAGAGACAATGGAGGGAAACCAGGAAGGTCAGAGGCAGAGCTATGAGAAGGTGTGAAAAGCTTCAGTGCTTTGGTTTTGTCTGATGAAGTCCTCTAAGTCAGTGAGGATTTGGAAGTCAAAAGTACTGACTCCTGGCCAGGTACACTTGATATTGGGGCCACATCCGAGCAGAAAGCCATAGAAGGGTAGCAGGTCTGAGGCTGGCTAGACCTGAAGTTTCAAGGTTTAATTTTAGGCATGCCTAAGGGTGTCCTCAGGCATAGACAATTTGGAACTCACCTCAGAAGGAGAAGGAGACTACAGTCATCCCCCAAGTTGTCATCAGGGTTCAGACAGTGGCTGGAGGATTAAGGATGATTTGCAAAAGAAGGTGTCCCCTACCTGTGGATAAGGTGGCAAAAGCCAAGGCACTCCTGATGTTCTGGATGAGGCCTACGTGTGGAGCCACCTCCGGCTGAGACCTGACCTGCCTTAGCAATGAGTATGGAGTAGTGGGTGTGGTCTCTGTTCTGGACTCCAGTAGAGAGTGATAGGGGAGAGACAGGAGGACAGACCAGGAAAACAAACCAAGCTGAGCTTACATGGTGTGTCAATAGCACTCCAGAATGGGGCTCGCACCTTTTGTAGGATTCCCCCAACCCCAGAGGTTTCAACTAGCAGCTATTCAGTCTGTAGTGAGCCAGGGGAATCATAGTCTCAATGGGATGGGTACCAGAAAAGGCAGGGTTGGGGAAGGAGGAGAGAACGATCACCAGGGAGTGGGGGTACAGCAGCCCCAAGCCCCTCTTGGGTTTCAGTACCCAGTGGTAGACTGATGGGAGCAGCTAGAAAATAAAGAGGCCCACTGTGGAGGCAGACTGCCTTTACCAGAACTTCCGGGACGGAGGATTCCCCTTCCAAGACGGAGGATTCCCTCTGCAGGTCTGTTCCTCCGCAGTTTCAAAGCTGCCAGTGCCAGCGGAAATCCATGTGTCCACCCTCCTGTCAGGGGCTTCCAGGACCCTAACCATGCAGATGTCATCAGCGTGCCAACTTTCCTGTCTGGAGTTTCTCAACTCATCTGAGGCTTTTAGGTCATTAACCCTTTAGTAACACCCGAGTAAAAAGTGCCACTGTTTCGCCATTGTAGGAACGTTGCCAGTGTAGTCGTTGTGGTGCCTATGGGCTTTGCAGACAGATAGGCCCACCAGATGCTCCTCGTGGTGACTTTCACGGTGCCTTCTGATACTGTGAGCCACTTGTCAGGGAAGAGGCTTCTAGAACAGTCCCCGCTCAATTACTCCAAGTCCTGTGTCCAAAGTGTGTGGTGTTTTCACAGTCAGACCTTATCTTCAAATTCTAGGAGACGACCAAGGGCAATGCCAATAGTCTATATTGTTTTGGAGGTGGTGTCTTGGCCACCTCTGACCGAAAATGTGAGAGGGGGTTTCCTATGCATGGTATGGAGTTTTTTTCTTTTAGGTGCTCCATGGCTGTTAGGGGAAGCATTATCATCCCTAGGTTGGTGACACTTTCTTAAACTCTTAAAAAAACATTACTTAAACCAAGGAAAATAATTGTTAAGATAAAATCGACAGTAAGCATTTCAATGTGGCAAGGTCTCATATTTCATATAAGCTCAGTAACAAATTTCCACACTGCTTTTTTATCTGCCAGAGACTATGTATAGAAGGAATAAGGCTTATAGTTTTCATTACATATATAAATACTGAAATGATCACAACTGCGATCACAAGTTGCCTCTGGTTAGCTTTTGAATGGTGTGACACAGAGCCTGAAATACTCAGACCCCTCAAAATAGCATTGGCTTCTATCCACTTTCTACTGCCCAGCAGACTTCCACAGCCTCTTAGTCACTCCTAGATCATAGAAATGGACATCTTAGTGTCTATAATGAGCTGGAGAAATCCCTGGGTCATACCACTTAAAGCTAGTATTAAACCCAACACCTTTGTAGATACCACTGCCCCCCAAAGCAAGCCCAACGTGCTGCTGCAGTACTCCTAGTCTCTTAAGTACTTTGGGCCATGTGGGCTTCTGTACTGTGTGCCACTCTCCTGAAGCCATGTGTAGTAGGGTCCATACTCTTCTTTCTACTGCAAACCAGGGCATCAAAGGTCACTGCATTGTGTAGTCTTTCTGCACAGGCCAAGGAGGTGCACACGTGTAGAGACGGACAGAACTGTTTACAGACTCTGGTGCTTGCAGGTGTGATAGGAGTTTCAGCAGGCCAGGCTTGGCACACTGGCAGCAGAGAGGTGTGGTTGGAGTGACCCAGGCACAGCATGGGCCATTAAGTGCCACCTGTGGTCAACCTGTGTGCTACCTCGTCTCTGGTGCAGATGGGCTCAGTCTCAAAGGGCTTGCCCTGGGCTTCCAGCACCTGCTCAGCTGGTCCTCGGGCTGGTTCTGTGTATTTTTCCCACTGCAGATCTCCTGTGCTACATAGCAGTCTGTGGGTTACAGCCAGAACACCCAATGTGTCCTTGCCCATTGTGGCTGTGTGTGTGTGTGTGTGTGTGTGTGTGTGTGTGTGTGTTCGTTCAAGCATACATGCATGTGCACATGATGGCATGTGCACCTGTGGAAATCAGAGGACAGCTCACATGGATCAGTTCTCCTCTACAAGGGGTTGAACTCAGGTTGTTAGGCTTCAAAGCCCTCGATTTTACCCATTGAGCTGTGTCACCAAGCTGCCAGTTCTGTGTTCCCAAAGCCTAGAACTTTGAACAGAAAATTTACCTTGACGTAGGCTCTCGGGAATATCATTCATATGTGACTATTGCCATGATTTTTGTTATGGCTATCCTGAATATCTACATAATTTTTTATATTTTTAATTGGTTTGTTATCGTAAGAAAAATTGGTTAAATCAGACTCTGTGTTAGTAACACTTTCAAACAATGCAAGTCAATCCCTTTTCAAAGTTATATTTCTAAACAAGACTTTTGATGCTTGGTTCAAACTGACCTCAAAATTCAGACAGCTTGGGAGCTGAGCGCTGAATGCGTAAACTGTGCAGGTGCCGGGTAAAGGCGAAGAAACTGAGCAGAGGAGGCAGTGTACCCTGAGTGGGAGGGGTTGGCTCAGCTCCCCCGCACACGCAGTGGGAATAGCTCAGACCGCTTCCCGTCTCTGGGAACCCTGGGAGTAGGATTTATGCTCTGGTGGGTTATTTCGTCTCTGAATTATTTCATCTCTGGGTCATCTCACTGCCCAGCACACAGACCTTGTCTAGATCACATTGCAGCATAGAGGGAAGGAAGGCCTTTCCCTGGACTTGCCTCACAAAGCAGCAATGGAACAAGGTTTGGGAAACTGTTGGTGAACTCTTACTAGAGCGTGGAAACAAGAGAGAGAGATGTGATGTTACATAATCCAAGCGCCATAAATGTTTCAGCTCTGAGTTTTCTTCTTAAAAAGTTCTTTGGCTGACCCTACTCATCACCTATTTCACAGAACAGTTGGCCCAGAAGTTTTGGCTGACTTGCATGGGAAGGAAACTCATTCAAATTTATTGGGTAGTTGCGATGGAGAGGTGGCATGGAGGTTAAGTGTGTCACTGCTCTTGCAGAGGAGCCGAGTTGTTGTGTTCCCAGCACCCATGTCAGGTTTCTCACAGCCACTGTAACCGCAGAGGGTCTGACAGTAAGCCTCCAGAGGCACTCACACTCATGTGCCCATAGTCCTACTCAGACACGCGCGCACATAACTAAAAGGATTAATATATAAACAGTTTATTGGATGCCCCCCACAAAAGGTCAAAAAGGAGTCTTGAAACAGGCTAGCAGTCTTTGATTTCAGAAATGGCATTTCATGGAAATTTATTCGTCCCTGAGTTTTGCTGTCACTCTGAACGAAACTGACCTAATCTCCAGAGTGCCTCACAAAACTTGTCTAGACATGATACTACTCCAAACAGTGACTTACTTGTCAGACGTGACAATGGGCATCAGCAGTGGCGGATATGCTGCTCACCTGGGCAAGCATTGTTACAGCTATGTCACTGGACTCTACGATCCCCATATAGTAACCACTGTATCACCATCATCAACACTGTTGTGTGTGTGTGCACTGTGGTGTATACACACATGTATGATTATGAACCTCTGGCACGTGAAAGCCGGAGGAGGTCGGACCACCTTACTTTTGAGGCAAGGTCTCTCTGAACCATAAGCTTGCTGTTTCAGCTAGGCTGTTTGGCCCGAGAGTTGGCTCCACCGGTCTCTGCCATCCGGTTCTGGGCACAGGCATTTGTTGTTATGCCCGGCTTTTACATGGATGCTACGGCTTTGAACTTAGATCAGTGTGTGTTCACAATAAACACTCTTACATACTAAGATATTTCCTCAGCTGCATAGCTGCTATTGCTATTCTCATTTTACAGAGAAGAAAGTAGATGTAAGCGAAGACTGTACTGTCAGTAAATTTCAGAGCTTTGCTTTAATCCCAGTCTGCCTTTAGAGTGTTTCTTGGTCACTTATGAGATAGTAGCAATCTATGTAGAGGAAGAAAGGATGGACATAGACAAAATTATGCCCAAATGTCTGCTTGTCTTGGCAGCACACAGAAGGAGGCTTGAGGTCTTTCCTCATTTTACAGTGTCTATGCTACTAACTCGGATTAGGCTCAGGCTTCCAGACAATCCACCAAAGGGAAGCCAGCCCCACGGTTCAGCTCATCAGCTGTTTTCCTGACTGTGCTAGTCCTAGCTTGTGACATGGTGGTATCAGGAGGTGATGCCTTTAGGCGATGTTTAGGTCATGTAGCTGAGCCCAGGGGAATTCACCTGTCCCCTGATGTGACACAACAAAGAGAAGCAGCTTACAAACCAGCAATGCCCATTATCGTATGTCGACATGCTGACACCCTTACTTTAGACTTTGTAGCCTCCAGAACAACGACAGGGAAACTTCTGTTTCTGTGCCACTCGAGCCAGTTAGGCAAAAGAAGTTGCTATAGGGAGTAAGCTGTTGCCATAGAAATACCTAACCTCGTGGAAATACCTTTGGAACTGGATGATGGAGAGAGGCTGGATACTTTCAAGTACATTGCCGTGAGAAGCTGGCTGCGTATTGGTGATTTGGGTGCGTGTACGGCAGAAGAGGGAGAGTGCTGTCGCATCTTTCCGGAAAACACCCAGGTGTCTGTGAGCAGAGCACTCAGCGGACACACACACAGTAAAGCCATTCTCAGGGAGTCGCGGATGGAATGAGGGACTTTCTGATGGGACTTGGACGAGTGGTGATGTTAGCTATAAAGCTCCACGAGCTGGGATAAATCATGTTCATGTCCCAGTCTTACTGATGTCAAAGTGCCAACACCCAGCAAAGACTTTCCTGCTGTCACAACCCAGACCAAAACGTTGAGAGCGCGCATGCGAGGAGGAGTGGGTCGGGTGGGTAACGAGTGTGTTGGGGCGCTCTAACACAGCCTTGGTCACTCACTGACTCCTGTGGCAATAATCACCCTTTCGGAGTCACACACCTCCTAAAGGTCCCAGCGTTGTGGTGCTGGACATTGTTTCCGATGCAAGGACTTTGAGGGGCACGGCCAATTCAACAGACGCCAATTCATGCCATTGAATTGAGGAGGTGGCCCACTTAATAGAGATGAAAACCTCACATCTTCTTTGGTACTGTCTGTTAGCAACTTTCCTAGCTCCTTCCCCAAGGGTTGGGATCAAATCTGACCTCCAGTTTTGGCCACACCTCTGGCTCCCTGGTTCACATGCATCTTCTTCCAACCACTTAGAGGTTATAGTTTCTGCAAGGAGGCAAACTTGTTCATGCCAGAGAAGCATTTGTTAGTTGTAAAAGAAGAAAGGGAACAAGGTCGAACTATCGTTTGTAGTTTTGGCTCATTTGTGGGCCCTGCCACCCAGCTCCCAGGCAAACCAAGGAGGCTGATTCTTAGTTATGAAAGTCCAGCCTTAGCTTGGCTTGTTTCTAGCCAGCTTTTCTTAACTTAAATTATCCCATCTACCTTTGCCTCTGGGCTTTTCCTGTTCTCTTCTGTAAATCTTACTCTTAACTCTGTGTAGCTGGGCGGCTGGCCCCTGTCATCCTCCTCTCCTTGTTCTCTCTCTGCTCCTTCTTGCTCCTCCTCATTTCTCCTTCTATTTATTCTCTCTGCTGCCAGCCCCGCCTATCCTTGCTCCTGCCTCACTATTGGCCATTCAGCTCGTTATTGGACCATCAGGTGTTTTAGACAGACAAAGAATCACAGCTTGACCAAGTTAAATACAACATAACAAAAGTCACCCAGCTTAATATTCTGCCACTTGGAACAATTCTCCTTTTCCTTATCCCTAGCCACTCTCAGCTTTATTTCTATCTTTACTCCGTTTCTCTTTCTTAAAGCATACTCAGAGCACTAAGATGAAGGCTTGTGTTCCTCTTTGTCACTAACTCTGCAGCCTTGTGACCCCAGGGATAGCGACTCTTCGTAGCTTGGCATGAATTCTTTCAACTTTTTATGGATATTCTCTTTTATCTCATTTAGATAAAAATAACTGGCATCTGTACTTACAGAAAAAAACTCATTTAAGTAGAAGATGTATGGTATGCTACATTTGTAGAATATATATAGTTATATTGTCCTTAGGGAGAATATATCATTTATGTTAACTTTCCCTGGGGAAACATGAATGAGTACCCAATGACAGGCCACTACCTTGGTGAGCCAAAGGGTTTAAATGGAGTTTCTCAGAGAGCAAGGATGAGGGATTTCCTACAGGAGCAGGGCAGCGCTGTGCCAAAGAGTGACTTTGCCCAGCAGTTGTCAATGCTGATAATGCATCCTCACAGGAGGGCAGGATGCAGGCATTGCCTCCAGGGCAGTCTCCTTGGTAACCCCACTCACTGCCTGTCCCCTATGTGAGGGGATATAAACAAGTCTAGTACTGTGAGGGTCTTTTACATGGGTAATCACAGCTGTTATGACGTCCAGAGGGCAGCAGCCATGCTGTGTCGGGACAGCATTCCACAGCAGTGCTTTTAAATGCAAGTAGAACTGTAATGTACAAATGTTGACACTTCCTTGTGTCAGATCTCAGCTGCCTGTTTTGTGAGACAGATCTCGATCTGCAGCCCAGGATGGCCTGAAATCCACTCTGTAGCCCAGGCTGCCTCTGCCTCCCACGTACTGGGAATATAGGCCTGAGCCATCACCCTCAGCTCTACACCCTGACATTTTGCTTTTAATATTATAACTCAGTAATTTTTTAATGCCGGTATTTAGATTTATGTAAGAACCTTCACATGTGGCATGCTTTTCACAATGTGGTTCCACCATAGTTAGCAGTCATTCTCTGTTAACGGACGTTTAGGTTATTTCTATTTTTTCATTGCTACAAATAATGCATGATGAGTGCATTTCAGTGGAGTCACATGAACATTTTCCTGGGGTAAACACCGAAGAGGTATAACTGTTGGAACCTTGGGATATGTATAGATATAGATAATGATATAGGTATGTTGTAGATATAGATGATAAAGATATGGATTTCATTTCAGAAAATGCAAGCACTTCCCAGACTATTGCAGCCAGGACCCTGAGTGCTTTGAACTCAAAGGACAGCCTCTGACTTCCCTCCCTGCTCTCTGCCACGTCCTCTTTTCCTCTGGAAGTTGCAGGAAGTTCTTTGATCTGACTGGCAGAATTCCTTCAGAAGGAATGTAATTGTCTTACCTCCTTCCTCCCTTCTTGTATCTCATTAAACATGGACAATTCCCTCACAGGAAGAGGACAGTTAAGGGTGTGACATCTGGATCTGGCCCAGGGAGGCTACTGTAAGATGTCATCCATTCTTCTGTGGGTTCGGGCCCAACAGAGCACATACGTAGCAAGAATGACTAAGTCCACCATGCATTCCTTCCCCTCACTATCTTAAGAGCTCTCTCATGTGATATACATGAAGCAGTTAGCTGATAACAAGAAAAGACTTAGTTTGGCTCAGACTCTTGAGGCTCTAGTCCAGTGGTTCCCAACCTTCATAATGGTGACTCTTTAATACAGTTCCTCATGTTATGGTGACCCCCAAGCACAAAATTATTCTTGTTGCTACTTCATAACTGCAATTTTGCTACTGTTGTGAATTCTAATGCAAATACCTGTACTTTCTGATGCTCTTAAGTGACCCCTGTGAAAGGGTTATCCAACCCCCAAAGGGGTTGGGACCCACAGGTTGAACCACTGCTCTATTCTGAGGTTGCATGGAATCTTTGCTTTGGGATTCTGGCAAGGGTGACAATATCATGCAGCTAAGAGAAAGAAGCCAGGCTGAGAGCACATAGTCCCACTTGGAGGCATGCCCCCAGAAGCTAATGACGTTCCTCTAAAACTCACCTCCCATACTACACTCGGGAGATAAGTCTTAGAGGACTTCCACCCAAACTGCAGCACGAGCCTGTGGTCTGCTTCTCCCTCAAAGGCTCTAGTCCTCTGCTCCTTCCTGTGACCAAGCAACCTCCACCATAAACTTCAAACCCACTTCTTCCTTTACTCAGAATGCTGTTTGAGCTTCCACTGTCTACAGTTCCATACTTAGTATGACACCCGTTTGCTTGGATATTAGTTAACTTGTGTTCTTTTCCTTCAGTTAATATATTATCAGTTTGTTTTATAGACTGGAATTATCAACTCTTCAGGGGTTAGAAAGAGGAAGAGAAAATCTCCTATTCTTAACTACATCACACATTTTAACAGAGAACTTAAACTGCCCTTTAAGGTGCTACAAACACCAACTCCGAGTTCTCTAGCTGTGAATGAGTATTGTGTGAGTGCCATCAGTCATCTGTCTACTAGCCAATGTTAATGGAGCATTTGTTAATTTGCCAAACCACGGAGGGGGGCACCTCAGCTATGCTTTGCTTTGAGTTTCCCTGTTTGGTAGTAGCACTGAACAAACTGCTTGTCTGCCGCTCAGGTTTCTCTTGTGGAAGTGGTTGCTTCCTGTTCTTTGTTTATGTTTCTCCGGAGCTGTTTGTCTCTTTCCTACTATGTGTAGGAGTCTGACTTCCTTCTGTATCTCCTGATGTATCCTGTAGGTGCTGCCGAAGTTCTGGTCTAGCACAGTGAAGCAGAGGTATAGTCATTTCCAAGAATTCTTTTATTCCTAAATTAAAAAGATCGAAGCCACCAACGAGAGAGGAGAAGAAACCTCTGGGCGTAGACACCAACTGTTGATTCTTCGGTGCCTCTGACTCTTTTTTCTGGACATCCTCCTAACAGAACAGACGAAAAGATGTTACTCATGTCCCTAGCTTTGGGAATGCCAGATGTGACATCAGGAGAGACGCTTTACTTGAGTCTGTTTCATTTTACTTTCCAGTAACACTTCCTATGAGTATGGGTGTTTTGTGTGCGTGCATGTCTGTGTACTATGTATGCATACATGTCTGTGTACCATGTGTGCATGCATGTCTGTGTACCATGTGTGCATGCATGTCTGTGTACCATGTGTGCATGCATGTCTGTGTACCATGTGTGCATGCATGTCTGTGTACCATGTGTGCATGCATGTCTGTGTACCATGTGTGCATGCATGTCTGTGTACCATGTGTGCATGCATGTCTGTGTACCATGTGTGCATGCATGTCTGTGTACCATGTGTGCATGCATGTCTGTGTACCATGTGTGCATGCATGTCTGTGTACCATGTGTGTGCAGTGCCCTCCCATGGCAGCAGAGGGCGTCAGGTCCACAGGGAGGGCTGTGGGGTGCCAGGCAAGGGTTGAGACTCAAGCCCCATTCTAGACAAGAGCTGCCAGTGCCCTCAACTGCTGAGCCGCCTCTCCAGCCCCTGTATAAGGCACTTTAAAAGGCAACCTGACAACCATAAGAAGTTTGCTAAGGGCAATAATGTGCCGACAATGTTTTCTGTCCCTGCAGCAGATCTACATTTAGAGTGAGGATATCTACGGAGCACTACGCACAGACCAGCAAGTCAACACAGCACTCAGGGGCTTGGCATTCAGAAGTTAGTAGGAAAGGTCCTACACTACGGAGTCTAGAGTAACCTGATTTCCTAAAAATGGGTAAGCTAGAACTTTCCTTTTCTCCCCCAAAAGAGTGTCCCCACATCCTGTGTGGAATTAATCTCAGAATACTTGGCAGTTTTGTGTTGTGTAGCTGAGGCCTCGCTTCTCAGTCAGCGCTATGGAGGAAGCAGCACAGAGACTGAAGGGTAGCACGCCAGCAGAAAGAAAATCACAGGGTTCTAAAAGAAGACACGCAGAGTCCGTGAGCCTCAGAGCAAGGGGAGAGGCTGCTGAAGGAAACATTCTCTTGGCCTTTCTCATATCCTGTCAGTCAACAACTTATATTAGTTTTCCTTTAAACGTATTTCCTGGCGGGCCTTCCTCTCTAGTCCCATAACTTGCCTTTAGACTGTAAGACATGTCCTTGGCTTTAAAAGCATTAGGCCACATAGTCTTCATACTGCGGCCCTGCCCTAGATCCCCGTCAGCATCGCCTTCATACTGCGGCCCTGCCCTAGATCCCCGTCAGCATCGCCTTCATACTGCGGCCCTGCCCTAGATCCCTGTCAGCTTCTGCAGCCAACATGGCCCTCTTTCTCTTTGCTCGCAGACCCACAGGGTTCCCAGCCACCACTTTTGTTGTATTAAATGTAAGGCCTTCGCGGGCTCTTGGAATTCTTTGATGTGGGCCTTCACCCTATGTGAAACACTCATCAGACTGTCTGGAATCCTCTTCCTTAAAAGTGAAAGCTTCTATTGGGACATAAAGTCCGTGCACACAGTTTTGGTTTCATAAAGAAAACCTCTTTTGAGCGCATCATATATTGACCGTATCCATCCTCTCACTCAGCCCCCTGTATCTCCTCCGTGTGTGATGCTCCTTCATTGTTGTTTCCCTCTTTGAGGTCTATTTTGCCTTCACTCTCTGACCTGCTCTGGAAAGCCCAGTCCATGAAATTTACGTCTACTCTGCCTTTAACTTGTAGCCATTTCAGCACCATGGTATGCAATGTATGACTCTGGACTGGGAGGTTGAGAGGGAACACATGCTAGATTGTATCTCTAGAGTTTGTCTAGATTAGCACTGTACTTAAATTTTGGGGTGGGGTTATTTACATATATGTGTACCACTGTTGCTTCTGATGCCCACAGAGGTCAGGAGAAGGGGCCAGGTCCCCTGGGGCTGGGGTCACAGATGACTGTGAGCCACCATGTATGTATGTATGTGTTGGGAGCAGAACCCTGATCCTCTGCAACAGCAACACACGTTTTTAACTGCTGAGCCATCTCTTCAGCCAATCCCCTTGGCTCTACTTAACGAGCAAGCCATTATCCTCTGAAGTTCCATTTTCTCATCTACAAGGGAGATACTGTCATTTCACCTGAGGAATCAGAGCAAGTGTAGAGTAAGTGGGACCATTAGAATGTGGGGCTTAACACGTTGCCTGTCCCATGCAAAACTACATCAGCCCTATCAATAAATCCTTCATGCCCTCTTAGTGCCCTCCGAAAGAGCCACCCCTGCCAACATTGCAGACAGGATGCCTGGTATTTTAGCTGCCTTTTCACTTAGGCAATTGTAGCCTCATTAAATGTGATTAAATACTGAATAAATAAAAGCAAAGTTTGCCATGGATTGTAATCTCAGCACTTGGGAGTTTAAAGTAGGAGGCTCCTGAGTTTAAGGCAGCCTGAGTACATAAGAAATCCCTGTTTGAAAAATCAACTAGCAAGCTACCATAATGTTCCCATGTTTGTGTCTAAGCTCAATAAGGCCATGGTATCAGATTGACCCCTCTAGAAGCCAATGTGACTTATAGTTATACAGCAGTGACAAGAGGATGGCAGGGAATTAGCCTCTTCATATAACTCTTTCATTTGGGAGGGAGGTTTCTCCTAATGGACTCTTTGAAATCTCACTTCCCAGAACTATATAGTGTGGTCACTTCTGGTTCAAAGAGTCTGAGTAAGTATGTATAATGACAAAAGAGAAATACTTTAATGACTATGACTAGGTTGACCTGTTTTAATTTATATCCTGGTCTTAGGCACATTCCCACCTGAAACCAAAGGTCAAGTTATATTAGAAGAAGAAATGGATGTCTATGTAGTCGGTCTTTCTTTGGGACTACCTGCCCACAAATAATGACATAGAGAATTATTAATTATGAAAGCTTGACCTTAGCTTGGGCTTTTCCCCAACTAGCTCTTGTAACTTACATTAACCTGTTTTGTTAACCTACATTCTGCCATATGGCTCAGTTACCTGGCCTCTGTACTACGTGGCCAACATCTTCAGTGTCTCATTGGCATCTCTCTGCCTCCATTCTCCCCAGAGTTCCTTTCTCTCCCAGGAAATCCTGCATATTCTCTCCTGCCTAGCTATTGGCCATTCCGTTCTTTATTAAACCAATCAGAAGATGCCTTAGGCAGAGACACATTTTTACAGTGTACAAAAAGATTATTATACAACATGTCTACTCAAGTAACTCAAGATGCCACATGACCTTTCTTCTGCCTACAACAAGTGGATGGGAACGAACATTTATCCAAGCTAAATCAATCTGACTTCTCCCATTCTTGATCTTAGTTAGTCCCAACACTCAGGAGGCAGAGGCAGGCACATCTCTGTCAGTCCTAGGCCAGCCTTCATAGCCAGTCTCCCCAGGAGACTCTAGAGATGTGTGGTAAAGTGGAGGAGTAGAACCTGGCAGCACAAGATGTACCCTGCATCTGTTCAATAAAATCTCCATTGAGAAGCCCGCACTCATCTCTTCTCGCCTTACTTTCTTCCCTCTTCTGTTCTTCCCTCCTTCTTCTTACTGTGTAAACCAAGATGGCGTGGCACTTGCTATGTAATCTGGGTTGGCCTTGAACTCACGACCCTCCTGCATCAGCCTCTTGAGTGCCACCAAATCTTGCCATAAAGATTACCACTATAATATCTATTTGTGCATCGTCCCCTCTGCCCCCTCGTGTTAGGGACCTGACACCACTGAGCTACACCCTCAGCCTAGCTCTTAAAATGACATGAACTTTGATTAAGCCATAGACTCAACTGTGTGGTCTTTATTGACATCCACTAAGATAAACATGCAGCATAATATTAACCATTTCATGTTGTTTAGTGATGATTCCTTTGTTTGCCTTTCTTGCACAGAGATGACAAATTCCTTAAGACAGAAATAAATAATATATGTTATTTGTCTAGTTCTTAAAAAGATGTTAACTACAAGATATGATGGAGACTCTCTAATATTTGTAGACTGATTGATTGATACCATTTTAGGTTGTCCCATAAACAGAAAGAAAATCGTGGTAATATATTTATATCAGATTAGGAAAAATGCAATTCTAAGCTGATGGTTTGAGTTAAGTCTTGCAAAGTCAAGTAAAACCGTAAAAGAATAGGAGATGTACTTCAGTATGGAAGCGCAGTTTCTGTTATCTTAAGAGGTAAGCTCACTCCTGTCTGTGGGACCATCTGCCTCATACCGTCCAAAGCTCTCACCTTTTCAGGGATGTAAAACACCTTTAGAATCTGTGGAAAGTTAAGCTAACACTTAAAGAGGAAATCGGAGAAAAGCATATTTGACCATTTAGTATATGTTTCTTAATTCCCTTCTTTTTGTTTTAAATGTTTGTTTCAAATGAACTGTCACCCTAGAGCACCAGCTTGGCCTTAACTGAATGGTGCACGAGTGGGCTCCTGCTTCCTTTATCTCCGCGTGATGGCAAGCACGCAGGAAAACTTGACACACTTTTGAGCAAACATTTCCATAAAGAACTTTAGACATTCTTATTCAGCTTAAAAGAGGGTTTGAAAATGAATGAAAAGAGCCCGACATGCTCTAAGGAGGCAGAGACAGGCAAATCTCTGTCAGTTTAAGGCCAACCTGATCTGCATAGTGAGTTCCAGGCCAGCCATGGCTACAGAGTGAGACCCTGTGAAAAAGCTGGACAAAAGATTGAATCTGAGTGTGTGTGTGTGTGTGTGTGTGATGTGTGTGTGTCTGTGTGTGTGTATATGTGCATATGGTGTGTGATGTGTGTGTATGTGTGCGATATGTGTATATGTGTGTGTGTGGTGTGTGTGTGAATTGTCTTTACATTTCTGCTTGTTGTTTAAAAAAGGAATGCAGCATCACCAGACCTTTCATTTTAACCCACAAATTAGCCAACTCTGAGTTTCGCCTTCACCCCAAACATTGAATTTTATGTCACACCGACTGCAGTTTAAGGGAATATCCACGTCTAGAAGAAACTAAATATTAAAAATGATCTAGAAGCAACAGGTACTTAATGCTGCAATTGGACCACAGATGAATCCAAAGCAACAAAAGGAGAATTCATTCTGTTTTTATTCCAAGCAGAAAGAGATGACACATAGGAATTCACAGTACGCACACACACACACACACACACACACACACACACACTCTCATATACACCCTCACACACACACATACTCACACTCACTGACACATACATACACATTCTCATAACACACCCTCACACAATACACTCTTACACACACATTCTCACACACATACCCTCACATACACATATACACACTCTACACTCTCAGACGCACCCTCGAACACACACACTCACACACAAACACACTCATACACTCACCCTCCCCCATACTCACACAATACAATCTCACACATACACTCACACACACACTCACATACAAACACACTCATGCACACACATTCTCACACACACACACTCACACAATACACTCTCACACACACTTACACATATGTACATTCACACACACATACACACTCACACAGACATATGCTCCTACACACACACACACATACACTCACACACAGTATAAGTATTTAGAGTAAGGAAGCACTATTGTTTTAGTCAAATACTTCAGGATATGCTGTCACTAGATTGGCAGCAGGGACGTAGGCATCTCATTTAAATCCACAGCTGCTGATGTTGTCAGGGACAGTGACGAATGCCCACACTGCTTTCAGACCAGGGGCAGGCAGTGTCCTGTAGGTTCTTTTCCACCCCCCAAGGGGGTTCACAGGGAGTGGGGGAGTCAGGCTGAGGGGAGGTAACAGCCTCTTAGTATATTCAGCCCCGTCAGTTCATCTTAGGCTCAAATCATTCTGGATCACGGCTAGAGCAGCAGGGTGACCAGCTGAGCCTGCACTCTTCCTTTGGCTTTGAAGGGTCTTGACCCTTGGCCAGTTATCTTGTCTCAGGTACGCCTTCATCAAGCTGTGGTTGTCCCGGCAGGTCCAAAGTGCCAATCCTAACCCTTCCATGAGCCCCAGCTCAGCACAGCGAGGGGCTCAGGATTGGCCCAGCTCCTCCCCTGTTTCCTCTGCCCACTCTCCATCCACCTAGGAGGCACTCTGCTCCTCCCAGGGTATCTCAGCCTCTGGCCTTTTCTTCCTGTGTCTGACCTCCTGATACCTCATCTCCTTCCCATTCTCACAGGTCTAGTTCTTCTTTCCTACCGGGGCAAAGACAAGAAAACTAAGCCAAACCAAAAATAGTCACAGACGGGTCATGTGAGGTCACGCAACACAACCAGATTTCCCTAGAAAAAGTCTGCTATTTTCAAGGACAAGACAGCTGAAGAATAAACCATTGTTCAACCCTGAACAATATTTTCGTGTTCTTAAGAACTGAACTGTTGACTAAGCGCTGGAGTCGGAGCTTGTGGCTGTGGCTGCTGGTATGTCTTTCCTCTTTCCTCTTTGGGGGCCCACCACCCAGCTCCCAAATAAATCACACATTATTACTTATGAATGCCTTGGCTTGTGTCTAGCCAGATTCTCTTAACTTAAATTATCCTCAGCTACCTTTTGCCTCTGGGCTTTTTCCTTTTCTTACTTCTGTATATGTTACTTTCACTGTTACTCTGTTGCTGGCTGGGTGGCTGGGTGGCTGGGTGGCTGGGTGGCTGGGTGGCTGGGTGGCTGGGTGGCTGGCTCCTGCTGTCCTCTCCTTGTTCTCTCTTGCTCCTCCATCTCTCAGATTTCTCCTCTTTATTCTCTCTCCTGCCAGCCCTGCCTACCCATTCGTTCTTTATTAGATCAACAGGTGTTTAGAGAGGCAAAGACTCACAGCTTCTCAGAGTTAAACAAATGCAGCGTAAGCAAAAGCAACAGATCTTTATGTAGCTAAACAAACGTTGCAGAGCATAGGCAGATGTAACTCACCTGCAAATAGTATTGTGTAGCCGGTGGCTGCCCTGCACCCTATGCCTGAAGTGCCGGGCAGCCCTGCACTCCCTTCCCGTCTGTCCATCTTCAGGTCTTGCGGAGACAGTTTTCTGCTCTACATGTTTTCCCCAGTGCAGCCTTCTTTGTACTGTGTGTTTTCACCAGGCAGTGAGGACAGCCAGGAGAGGAGGGAAGGTACCATTTGCACCCTCTGGAAATCATCGGCAGAGGGGTTGACAATCACCTAGAGTTTTGAGGGCAAATGAAGCAGTCAGCTTTGGTCTCCCGTTTCTAGAATTTCTTTTCTTCTCTGGGCAAATGATAAGGGATTTGAGCAACTGTCACTAAGCCCGGGGAGTCCTCAGACTGCTCCCAGTGTACTCGCTGCCAGCTGCCCGGGGTCAGAGGCGTGCCGCTGCTGCTGCAAGGAGCTGACAGCTCACGGCCGGCACCGGCTCACATTAATCAGGCTGCATCTTCAGATTTGTATATGGTGCAGAATTTTGGGACTGAGATATGAATCCGTTCCTTTTTCCTCCGTGTTTTCCTGCATCCCACTAGACCCACAGAGTGCTAGTCACATGACCTCCTGCCAGCTTCCTCCTGCTTCCCTTTTCCCTTTGTTTACTACTGGCCGGGCCCAACATGCAGACTGCTGCAAACATTCCCATTTCCTCACCTGCCTTGGGAAGTGTGACAGTACCTTTATACGGAATTATTATTATTCCTGGTGCAGGGAGACTTTTCCGAGAAAAGTAGCAAATTACTTGGGGACAGATTTTTTTTTTCCTTGAGAGATGAACTCCTAAAATGGTCCTCCTTGATTATCTAGAGCAGTGGTTCTCAACCTCTGGGTCCTGGCCCCTTGGGGGTCACAGATCAGATATCCTGCATGTCAGAAATTTACAATATGATTCATAACAGTAGCACAATTACAATCATGAAAACAAAATTATACTTATGAAGTAGCAACGAAATAATTTTGTGGTTGGAGGTCACCACAGCCTGAGGAGGAATTGTATTAAAGGGCCACAGCTTTAGGAAGGTTGAGGACCACTGACCTAGAGATACCCATTTTCCTATGGGAAAAGAGCAATGGAAACTCTGTTAAGGGCAGCTCCTTTGCATGGGGCATATGCATACGTGACAGGAGATCAAATAGAAGTAAAACCGAGAGCAAAACCTGTGAGTGTGATCAGAGGATGAACTCACACTTTTATAAATTAGCAGTCAGATAAAACCTAACTAAAACTTGACTGAGAAACAAGCTTAAGCACAGAAGGCTAGCTGGTGTACTCCTGTGGTGGTCTGAAAGAAAATGACTCCCATAGGCTAGGGAGTGGCACTATTAGGAGGCGTGGCCTTGTTAGGGGAGGTGTGTCTCTGGGGGCAGCCTTTGAGGTTTCAGAGGCTCAAGTCAAGTCGGGCCCAGCGTCACTGTCTCTTGCTGCTGCCTGTGAATCCAGATGTAGAGCTCCCAGCTACTTCTCCAGCACCAAATCTCCCTGCATGCCTCCAAATTTTCCACCATGATGATAATGGACTAGTCCTCTGAACTGTAAGCTAGCCCACGATTAAATGTTTTCCTTTGTGAGAGTTGCTGCACTTCACAGCAATAGAAACCCTAAGACAGCACCTATAATCCCAGCCCCCGGCAGCTGAGGCAAAAGCAATGCAAGTTCAAGCCCCCCTTGCTACACAAGAAGACTGAGGTCTTTAAGCAAAAAAAGCAAAGGCATTGAAAATTCAGACGGGTTTTGTTAATAATACTTCTAGATGCACCCACCATAAAGCAAACATAAATCTGTTACATGTTTCTGATCACCGATGTCTTCCATACACTCAGATCAAAGCCACCTGGCTGTCAGGCTGCTCACCAAGGGAGGAATGTAAGGCATCAGGTAAGGATGATCAGGACAGCAGCTACTCCCATAGTATAGCCTCATAAGTTATGAAAAGGTAGATGTGAGTGTTTAATTTAGGTACATGGTTAGACGACATCATAGGAACTATACACAGCAGACAAAGGAATGCTGGGTAAAACCCCTTCAAAAAGGCCCTGTGGAAAATGTCCCATTCTGTGTGACCTCAACTCACCCTTCAGTCAACTCTTTCTTCCTGACTCTCCTCAGTAGTAGGGACATAGGAGCTGAGACTGGCATTAGCATCTTTTTTAGGTAGAAAAGCAAACAGTTCCCTTTGGATAAATAAAATACAGAAGCCCTGGGACCAGGGACGGGGATGGGGATGGGGACAAGGGTCTTCAGAACGTCACTTCCTACATGAAAATGTAAAACTTAAGGAGAACACTCCTTTCCCTTTTTCCCCTCCTTGTGACCTGGGACATGGGAGTGAGACTTGAAAGGGACAAGAGCCATGAACTGACAAGCGTGGCACAAAAAATTGTCACATTAGAGACGGAGGGGAGAAGCCCAGCTGGGCAGGCCAGGGAAACAGGTAAGCTAACTGAAGACCATCACAGCTCACTCTCCTCCAGCTCCAATCCCCGGTCTCATCTCTAGCTCTGCAACAGAAACCAGCTGCAGCCTTCCTTCCCAAGCTCCCCACATCTGTGGATCCCTTCACATCCTAACTCCTCACTTTAGTCCATCCCCAACTCCAGCAGGCACTCCTGCTAACCCACAGGCCACTCCTGTCAGGGAAGCAGGTAGGCTGACTGTAGGCCTCCCCCTCCCCTTCTCTTCCTCCATATCCAACCCCCAGTCTCATTCCCAGTGCTGTAGCTGCTGCTCCGTGGTGACCTCTCTTCCCTGTCTTCCCTCTGTTTCCAAAGAGACTAAACAAGCAGATCCTGGCTGAACACAGTGCTCTCCTCCCTCCTGTGACCACTCCAGGCCCCTAGCCTAGCCCCATCCCTAGGTGTCCTGTGAACCCCTTCAGACCCTAGCCTAGCCCCATCCCTAAGTGTCCTGTGACCCCTTCACACCCTAACATGTCCCCATCCCTAAGTGTCCTGTGACCCCTTCAGACCCTAGCCTAGCCCCATCCCTAAGTGTCCTGTGACCCCTTCAGACCCTAGCCTAGCCCCATCCCTAAGTGTCCTGTGACCCCTTCAGACCCTAGCCTAGCCCCATCCCTAAGTGTCCTGTGACCCCTTCAGACCCTAACATAACCCCATCCCTAAGTGTCCTGTGACCCCTTCAGACCCTAGCCTAGCCCTATCCCTACATGTTGCTCCAAATACCCAGAAACATATTTTACCTGGAACCTTAGTGGCCACAACTATCAGGTCCAAAGAATATTTCCTACCAGGAAATACACAGTCATCATGCTCTCCAAAAATTCAGAGAGGAAACATAAACCAAGGAGCAAAACACCCACCCAACCAGCCATCTGCATCTAGACTTACATTCATCTGAATCTCAGATGCCTAGACGCCAGCATAAAAACTCAACCTATGACAGCCAAGACAACGTCTCCACTAGAGCCCTACAACCCTACCACAGCAGGCTCGGAATATTCTAACATAGATGAAGCACAAGGGACAGACCTTAAAACTGACTACGTGAAGGTAATAGAAGTCCTTAAAGAGAAAATGAATAAACCCTTTAAAGAACTCCAGGAAAACACAAAGAATCCGTGGAAGGAAATGGATAAAACTGCTGAAGACCTGAAAATGGAAATAGAATCAATAAAACCCAAATTGAGGGAATTCTGGAAATAAAATATTTAGAAATTCAAAAAGGAACTTCAGAGGTAAGCCTCACCAACAGAATACAGGAGATAGAAGACAGAATCTTAGGCATTGAAGACACACTGGAAGAAATGGATACATTGGTTGAAGGAAATGTTAAATCTAAAAAAAAAAACCCTCCTGACACAAAACAACCATCCAGGAGATCTGGGACACTATGGAAAAGACAAAATTTAAGAATAATAGAAATATAAGAAGAAAACCAGCTCAAATGTCCAGAAAAATGTGTTTAACAAAATAATAGAAGAAAATTTTTATAGGCTAAAGAGGGAGATACCTATAAAAGGTACAAGAATGGAGCAGCACCAAGTAGATTTGACCAGAAAAGAATGTCCACTGGCCAGGCTTGGCAGTGCACACCTTTAATCCCAGCACTGGGGAGGAAGAGGCAGGCAGATCTCTGTGAGTTCGAGGCCAGCCTGGTCTACAGAGCGAGTTCCAGGACAGCCTCCAAAACAATACAGAGAAAAACAAAACAACAACAACAAAAAAGAATGTCCCCTCACCACATAATAGTCAAAACACTAAACACAGAAGAAAGAAAGTAATGATGATAATCAGTGCTATAGGGAATACAATATATTTATTTACCAGAGAGAATCACCCAAGCTGGGAGTCAGAAGTGTGGCCGGCTTCCAAAAGAGGAGGTCCTTTTTCCTTTCGCTTCCTTTTATCTCTACCTGTGCTAATTTACTTCTCCCTGCCCTCATGAGCGGATAACTTTGTGGGGTTCACTCCTACAATTCCTCTTTTAGTCTAAATAGAAGATTTAAATTTGATACAAACTCAAACATATATACATAGAGGATGATAAGTAAGTTCTAGCCTACTTATATCCTAAGCTAAACATATCCATTCCACCTAAATTCTAAACTTATCTGAAAGGGATGCCTAAGTTTGAACACCTCCTTCCAATTCCAACCCTAAAATAATTGAAAATTAACACTAACAGGTGTAAACTATACTCTAACATCAATAGTAGGGAGAAGGGACGTGGAATTCTCAAATTTACTTCCTGCTGAAGTGGGACGATGACAATCATGGGGACCTGTGGGGAGAAATTGTTAGTGTAACAAGAGTCTTAAGTAGGTTAATTAGTCTTTGTTTGGCAGGAGATGCTTGATTGAAGTTCTTGATTGGAGTTCTATTGTTGATTGAAGCTCTTATCTGAAGCTATGGTCAGATTGTAGTAGAAGGTGCACTGTATCAGTTCCTTATTCTGGAGTTGTGCCTAGTCCTAAATCGGTTTCAGGATGGTGCTTGTCAGGTGGGGTCGATGATGTGGGGCAGTTCAGATGCATCCAGTCGAATCAGGCGGAGTCAAGGAAGTGAATCCCCATTATCTTTCTGAAGCAGTTGTCAGGAAATTCCTTGTTATCTGGAAAACTGAAACATTAATGTTAGCACAGAAATTTTTAACGTTTATGTGTATGCATACTGGGAAAAGCAACCCTAAGGAAGATAATAAACATGAAGGAGATTAGAATGTTAGAAAAAGAACCAAGTATACACAGATGACAGTCCCTAATTTTGTTTTCTTCGGTCTTATGTCAATGGCTCTTTGATATAATACAGAAATTCTGAATTGTATTTTAACAATATGCTTGGGTTTGAAGCAGGAAAGCCAATCCAACTCTAAAGCCAGCGTTAATTAGATGAATTGGGACTAAGGCATATTAAGAAGCAAATAAAAATGGAAATTATAATAACAGAATAGAGAGATTCAGACACGTTGTATTATTGCATGTTTGATGGTCCTCTGGGTAGCTATCCTTTCTTCTTCAGGTATCCATATGCCCAGTATTTTTTCGCTATTGAGAACTAAGTTTTCCTGTAAAGACACAAACAGAGCACTTCTCTTACCTTTTATGAGGTCTCCTTACACATAGCAGTACATGGTAGAATATGACCTTGTAGATGAGCTGTCATCTCTCCTCCTCCTGAGATGTCTTGTCTGGCTGTGATGCGGTGAGCGCTTGGGCGTGCAGGTGAGGGCAGGGAGGGTAGCACTCACCTCGGGGGGCCGAGCCAGGTGGCCACTGGCCACAGAGGCATGGGCTTCCAATCCACTCAGCTGACACCAGATAATGATGATAATCAATGCTATAGGGAATACAATATATTTATTTACCAGAGAGAGAGAATCACACAAGCTGCGAGTCAGAAGCGTGGCCGGCTTCCAAAAGAGGAGGTCCTTTTTCCCTTCACTTCCTTTTATCTCTACCTGTGCTAATTTACTTGTCCCTGCCCTCATGGGTGGATAACTTTGTGGGATTCACTCCTAAAAGAAAGAATGCTAAAAGCTGCAGGGGAAAGAAGCAGTCACATATAAAGGCAGACCTATTAGAATTATACCTGATTTCTCAATGGAGACTCTAGAAGCCAAAAGGATCTGGACAGGCATCTTACAGACTTTAGGAGACCATGATGGCCAGCCCATATTGCTATATCCAGCAAAACTTTCAATCACCATATATGGGAAAAATAAGATATTCCATGATAAACAAAAATTTAAACAATATCTATCTACAAATCCAACCCTACAGAAAGTGCTAAAAGGAAAGTTCCAACCTAAGAAGCTTAACTTCAACCATGAAAACACAAGAAATAAATAATTGCAGTCCAGAAAAATAAAAAAGGGAAACACACACACACACACACACACACACACACCACCACCACCACCACCACCACCAGCAACAACAAAATAACAGGGGTCAACAATCCCCCAATGAACAGTCACACACTAACAGAATGAATGGGAAAACAGGACCCGTCCCTCTACTGAAATCAAGAAGCACATCTCAACACCAAGGATAGACATTACCTCAGATAAAGGGTTGGCAAAAGATATTCCAAGCAAATGGACTTAAGAAGCAGACTGGATTGCTGTTTTAATATCTAATGATATAGACTTCAAACCAAAACTAATCTAAAGAGATGGGGAATGACAGTACATACATATCAAAGAAAAAAAATACACCAAGAGGACTTTTCAATTCTCATCATCCACGCCCCAAACACAAGGACACCCACTTTTGTAAAAGAAATACTACCACAGCTTATATCACGTATTAACCCTCATACACCAATAGTGGGATACTGTAATTTCTCACTCTCACCAATAGTGAGGTCATTGAGACAAAAGCCAAAGAAATAACCCCCTACATTCTGTCAAACCACCACAAATTAAAGCTGGAAATCAACAACAACAGAAAGCTTACAAACTTATGAACCCTGAACAATGAAAAATGAGTCAAGACAGAAATAAAGAAATAAAGACTTTTTAGAATTGAATGAAAATTAGTGTACAACATACCCAAACTTATGAGACAAAAATAAAGAGGTTCTAAGAGACAAGTTCATAGCACTAAGTGGCTGCATAAACAAACAACAAAAAACCCTGAAGCAATCTAATATTAGCAATTTAACAGCACACCTGATTTTGTTAATTTGGACGCTCTCTCTCTACCTCTTAGTTAATTTGCATAAAGGTCTGTCAATCTTAATGATTTTTTCAAAGAACTAACTCTTTGTTTCATTGATTCTTAGTATTGTTCTTTGTTTCTATTTTATTGATTTCAGTTCAGACTTTGATTATTTCCTGCCATCTGTTTCTTTGGGTGTGGTTTCTTTTGTTGTTGTTGTTCTAGAGCTTTCAGGTGTCCTGGTCTAAAAAAACAAAAAAGCTACATTAAAATGACACATAGACATTCTGCTATACTCATACATCAGTGCCTTGCTCAGCCATTGTAGCAGATGGAAAAAATCATAGAGATCTACAGCAGGACATTATGCAAGGGAGAAACCATGGAGTACAGAGCTCTAAAATGTCTCCATCAAATCCCTCCCCTCAGAGCTCAGGGAACCCCACAGAAGAGAATATGAAACTAGTGTAAGAGCCAGAGGAGATGGAGGACGCCAGGAGAACAAGGCCCTCTAAATCAACTGAGCAAAGCTTGCATGAACTCATAGACACTGAGGCAGTATGGCCAAGGCCTATACAAGTCTGCACCAGGTCCTACAAATACATATTATAGCTTTCAATTTAGTGTTTTCACTGGGTGTGTGAACGAGTAGGTCTCTGATTCCTGTGCCTTCTCTTGGGCTCTTTTCCTTCTGTTATTTTGTAATGTCCGAATTTGATGCGATGGCTTTGTTTTATCTTAACATACTTTATTTTGTTATGTTTTGTTGTTTGAAAAAAAAATGAAGAAAAAGGCCAGGCATTGATGGCACATGCCCTTAATCCCAGCACTTGGGAAGCAGAGGCAGGTGAATCTCTGTGAGTTCGAGACCAGCGTGGTCTACAGAGCAAGTTCCAGGACAGGCTCCAAGGCAATACAGAGAAACCCTGTCTTGAAAAACCAAACAAACAAACAGAAATGAAGAAAAAGAGGAAGAACCTGGGTCTTTAATAGAACTTCATTTTGTACCAGCTCTGCTTAGCTCAAAGCTTCATGCTACATGAAAACAAACAAATCTAGTTTTAAAATTGTGCTAGTGTAAGCCACAATTTGTAGGGTTTTAAAATTTCTTTATTTGTAAGTGTGTGAAATTTGAACTGATACAGCAATCAGAAACGGGGAGAGTTTTGGACATAAATATGTAAACAGAATTCTGCCCACATGTTACTTCCGTTGATACCAGTTAACTGATTTGTCAGGGGTGGGAGGGATGACCTGGGGGTCAAGTCTAGGACCTGGTATATACTAACAAGTTCTCTCTATTGCTGAATCCAGCCCTCTGTTTACACTTGCCTCTTATTTTGAGGCAAGACCCCACTAATGTCATCTAGGGATGGTTGGCTGACTGCACTGATTAAAGAATTAAAGGCAAGAAAGAAGATTTGCAATGTACAATTGTAAATAAAATGAAAGTAAACAAGAGACCAGACTCCTCAGTACAGGAGTGGATCTGAAGCCAGAATCCACCGTTCTCCTTGGGGGAAGGGTCTCTTATTTGGGGTGACAGGACTTAGTCCTATGAAGGCAAGCTTCCCCTGTAGCTCCTCCAGACTTGTCAGTCAAACAAAGATGGAAAGGCTGAGTGGTGTAGTCTGTGACAGACTCCACATGCCAGCACAAGTCTGTCATAAGAGCCCTTATACAAAGCACACACTTATCTAGTCTCAGTGAGGGAGAATCAGGAAGTGGACACAATTCCCGGCCATTTTAGGACATGCCTGTGAAACTAAACCCATCCAGAGCTCTCTTCCTATCTACATACCAAGAGGATCCTTGTGTTTGTGGGGTGTGGTAGGTGTGTACCACCAGGCCAGACTCGGTCACAGCTTTTATATCCAAGTGACACTTATTCTATAATGACTCAACATTATTGCACAGAGAAAAAGAGAAAAATGGTAGCTCAGATTTCAGCATCCTGGTGACTGGACTTAACCTTGGAACCTTGCAGATCATTTCTTAGATGGCTCTCCAGTAGAGATTATTCATGTCAAGTTTATTCACTGAATACACAACAATGAACACAGTTGCATAAGGAGTCAGTCTAGGGTATTCTGTAAGAAGAGAATGTGAGATACAATCTCTATTCTAGAAATTTAAAGTTAGGGAAATAGCAGGTGGAATGAGATAACCCTGATCAAGAGTCATGGTTCTAGTGCAAAAGCATTGAAACGCTCTTAAGAAATTCACAAGGGGAAGAGAAAACATGGCTTGGTAAGCAGGAGCCATGTAAGGGTCCATGGGCTTTCTTGTTCTGTGGATGGTCACCCGAATTCAGTTGCCATCACTGCAGAACCCCTTCCTGTGAGAGCATCACAAATCTATCTGTCTTATAATTATGGCTAGCAAGTCTGGTTTGTTTAGAACAATGAGATGTGTGTCACTTCTGGTCTACAGCATGCGATTTGCTTGTTCTTTCCTCCAGCGAGCCAGGCTCCTGGCAGTGGCTGCTCTGTTGGGGGGAGTCAGACTTACAGAGGCATAAAGCAAAGAAAAAGAGAAGCATGTTTCCTATAAGCCAAATCCACTTTGCAGTTGTTGTTTCTTGATTATAGTCTGGCTACTGATCTTACTTGGAACCATAAGTGGTCACTAAAGGACACTGAATGACACTGACCTCAAAAGAGACACTGTGCATTGGTTGCTTCATTTCAGGAACTGGGCTCCATGCAGGACTCTAAGGTTGTGCCAGTTCTGATAGAATTTAGCAGGAGGAAAAAAATGCTACTTCTGGATTTCCTGAGTACCAAAACAAAACAAGCAAAGACAAATGCAAACCCCATGGTTACTCTTATTTTCCTGGGGCATCCATCACTAAGTGATATGATGTTTATTCTTAGTTTCATGGGGCATCATCACTAAGTGGTATGATGCTGCTGAGACTACTCCATGCTGCAATAGTGCACATTTTGACAGGCGCTTCCCTTCTCTTTTCCCTTCTTCCCCAAAGTTCTGGTCAATTTTAGAGAAAGTTAGGAAATATATGCTTTAGTTGTAGAATCACCATCAAAACAGCAAGAGATAGGCAGGTGGAAATAATTTTAGTCATGCATTTCATTTAAATTGATTTACCTAAAATGTTGGTTCAACATGTAGCCATAGATATTTTATACTTCTTGCACAGCGCATTCTGAACTAGCCACATCACAGGCACTCAGTAGCCACAGTGACTGGTGGCCACTGAGTTGATAGTGGAGCCCTAGTGTTTATGGTTTAGTAATGTGGGTCATAATGCTATCACAGGTGTAAAATCTCCTTGGAAAGATTTGTTTTAATTTTTAAAGATTTCATTTTAATTTAGTGTAAAATGATGTTTACATTATTACCACACTAATTATTTCCTCCTCCAGAAAATTAGGTATTACTGTATTAATTATTTCCTCCTCTAGAAAATTAGTCATTACTATATTAATTATTTCCTCCTCTAGAAAATTAATTACTGTATAAATTATTTCCTTTATTGGAAAAGGAGTCATATTAGCCCCATGGCTCTGTTTCTTGCTAAGATATTATCTTTAACTCCAGAAGAACTGAGTCAGGACTTAGAAACTTGTGTTTAAGCTTCAGAAGAGAGTGATGAGTTAGAGACCCATAAATTGTGTGTTTTTGTTTCCACAGATGGGACACTCTTTAAAGTACCTCAGTTCTAAGACTCTAGTTAGAATGGGGTTTCTTTTATTGGGACTAGAACTGGATTTTGTTATCATTGTTTTTAAAGCAAGTGCGTGCATGTATGTGTGTGTGTGTGTGTGTGTGTGTGTGTGTGTGTGTGTGGTGTGTACTGTGCATTTGTGCCAAGGCACATAAACTAGAAGTTAGAGGAATGCTGCAGGAGTCATGTCTCTCCTACCATATGGGATCTGGGATGGAACTCAGGCTGTCAGGCTTGATGACATGTGCCTCACTTACTGAGCCATCTCAGTAGCCCTGCTGCTGTCATTCGTTAAGAAAAAGGGACTTTTTGTGTGGCTACCTGTAACGTGTATTCTTCCTGCCCACCGCCTGGGTCCTGTTTCAGCCTGGGTCCTGGCCTCTTTCAGCCCCCAAATAACACACAAGACACTATATTAATTATGAAGTTGTTGGCCATTTGCTTGGTTTCTTATTGGCTAGCTCTGACTTGATATTGACTCATAATATATATTTTATAAGGACTTACCTTTTTGAGAATGTCAGACTTGGGTTCTCTTCTCCAGGGATCACGTTGCTACCACTCCCTTCACTACATTTCCCAGAATCCTCCTAGACTCCTAGTCTCACATTTCTTGAATCCCTATTGGCCAACAGTGCTTCATTGGCATATGCGCAGAAGGACTTCCCCATCAGATACCTGTCAAGTAAACTGCCAAGTACTTAGAGCCACTTTTTCCAAGGCAAAGAATAGTGCCCCCCTCACCAACACACACCTGTCCCCATGACTAGTCAGCTAAACTCCCTGTGCCAGGTTTCGTCAGTTTGACACAAACTAGAGTCACCTGGAAGACGGGCAATGCCTCCATCTAATTACCTGCGATAGTGTCTTTGGGGGCATGTCTTGATTGCTGAGGGTGTGCAAGGGCCCAGCCTGCTCCTGCGGTGCCACACCTGGGGATGTGGTTCTTGGAGGTATAAGTAACAGTGTGAGCCCGACAGCAAGCCAGTAAGCACTGTCCCTCTGTAGTTCCTGCCTCTGCTCCTGCCCTGACTTCCCTCAGCGACCAGGTCTGTAAATCAAATAAACGCTTTCCACCCAGAGTTTTCATGGTGCTTGTCACAACACTAGAAAGCAGACACTCCTCTATGACTGAGCAGTGACTGGCATCAGGTGTCCCCAGGCTGAGGGGGGCACTGTGGCTTCTAAGATGCCCATAAGGAGCCTGCTGATAGAGGGCCGCCTGTGTTTTGGAGATCTGCAGCTCAGAACTCGTTGGCCATGGCTGTCTGTGAAGAGAATTCGGATAGACTCCCTCTCTGCCATGTCGGAGGGAACCTCCCTGGGTGGTTCTCCTCGAGGCGGGGATAAAGCCCAGAGCTCGGGGCCCTTCAGAGTTTAGAATAATTATGTGAACAGGAGGTAGGGAATGAATACATCTTGCCTTCAGCCAGTGGTGAGTGAAGAAAGAGGTAGTGGGTGGCGCTTTGCTTCGGCAAGGAGGTGGTGACAGTGTAGTGCAGTTGCAGCTTGAGTTTGGCACAGCGAGGCTTCAGCTGAAGGGCCTCAGGGTCTGCAGCTGCCGAGCTGGGCACTCTGCAGTCACGGTGCCTCAGCCACTCTCCTCTTTGCCTGTGGACTCTAGAGCAGCAGCAATGGAGACGGAGGTCTTCCCGTGGGCTACTCCACATGTCCACAAGGCAACGTCACTGGACAAGGCTGGTTATTTAAACGTCCCCTCGCACACAAACACCGGAGATAAAGCAGAGTTCTTCCTGCCATCCTCACACATGGGAAGAAAGACCTCATACCAGATCGCTGCATGAATGTAATTCATCATGAATGTGCAGAGTAAAATGGAACGTTTAGTGATACTAATAATGGCTTTTGAGCATGCATAAATTCAGTAAAATATTTTTCTAGTCTCTTTCTCTAAATCTATAAATAGTTCATGGAGTATTTTGTTTTGAAAGATATATTTTTATTTGCATATGTATGAGTGTTTCCTGCATGTATGCAATGTGCACCAGGTATGTGTCTGTTGCTCATGGAGGCCAGTAGAGGGTGTCAGATCCCCAGGAGCTGGAGTTACAAATGGTTAATTAACTACCGTGCTAGGACCCTAACCCAGGTCCTCTGGGATAACAACATATGCTCTTAACTGCTGAGTCATTTCTTCAGCCCCACAGGCCCACTTGGGGTATTTAATTTAAAAATTAAATTAGAGATAAGCTTACTTCACATGTCAATCCCAGCTCCCTCACTTTCTCCTCCTCCCTTGCCCGCCACCAGCCCCCTCACCCCCACCCAATCCCCACTCCGCTCCCAAAGGAGGGTGAGGCCCTCCATGGGGGATCTCCAAAGTCTGTCATGTCATCCAGGGCAGGGCCTGGGCCCTCCCCCATGTGTCCAGGCCGAGAGAGCATCCCTCTACGTGGAGTGGGCTCCCCAAGTCCATTTGTACGCCAGGGATAAATACTGATCTACTACCCCGGACCCTATAGATTGCTGAGGCCTCCTCACTGACACCCATATCCAGGGGGTCTGGATCAGTCCTATGCTGGCCTCTCAGCCATCAGTTTGGGGTCCATGAGCTCCCCCTTGTTCAGGGAAGCAGTTTCTGTGGGTTACACCAGCCTGGTTTTGACCCCTTTGCTCATGAATCCTCCTTCTCTGCAGTCAGGTTCCAGGAGACACTTGGAGCATTTTTATGAGATTTTTCCAGTTTAAACTTCTGGGCTCTTATGAAAGCTCAAGGAAGTGAAAAACTTTACAACTTTTTACACAAACTGTCAGTTTGATTCTAGAACCTGAGCTAGGTCACTGATTTTTTTATCTTTCTTTCTTTCCTTCTTCCTATTTTTTTCTTCAGAAACACTCTAACCTCGAACCTTTTCTTGCTCTTTGGGCATGCATTCTTGTCTAGGATGAGTTTTCCCTTAAGAAAGGCCCTTGTGGGTTTTTTCCCCTCTCCAAGTTATGATAAAGGAAGACAAAAGAGCACACAGCTTAGCTTTTCTCCTAACTGAGACTCTTGAATATCTTTCTAATGAGCAAGAGAAAAGGAACTGTGTAACATGAGTTCAGGTGAGGTCAAGAGGTGCTGGTGTCTTAACAGAATACCTGTGGTTTTGTTCGGCTACAGCTGAGCTTTGCTTCTGACTCTGAGCACCAGATTGTATTACTGCATGGGCTGGTACAGGGCTGGGCATTGAGACATGGTTACCAGATCTCATTTGCAGTGGTTAATCCTGTTTGTCAACTCACCTGAATAGAGAGAGGCCTAGGAGATTTGCAGAGACCATCTCAAGGTGAGCTGTGAGGGTGTTTCTCGAAAGGAGTAACTAGGGCAGGGAAGACCTCTCAAGTGAGTCTTTTCCTCTCACATGCCCTGGTCACGATGCCTTGCCTCAGTACGGGTCTAGAAACATGGAATCAGTCTGTTATGGACAAAAACTTCTGAAACTGTGAGTGGAAATAAAGCCTTCTTTCCTCAAGTCATTGTCAGATGTGTGGGTGACAAGCTAACTAACACACCCTTCTTGCTTCATCATGCTTGGATACTCTTACATGGGGTGTGCGTCCAAACCTCTTCAAAGAGATGACAGACCAAGGTCACGAGAGATACTTTGGCCCTGGGCATGGCTCCTCTGACTGGAGTCCCTCTTTAGATCACCATGAGTTCTCAGCCAGCTTTTCCCACTTATCCTCTCCCTGTTGTAGTAATCACGCCCCACCTTTTACGGCCCGTAGCATCCATGGATGTCCATAGGTCTCCTTATGCCTACCACGTCATTCTGGATGCCGCCTGGGATTGAAATACTCTTTCACGCCACCCTCCCTTGCTTTACTGCAGGATTCTCTACTCGTTCCTCAAGGCATGGCTTGAATTTCCTTCTTGTGACTTTTTGCTACCCACTCCCATCCTGATCATTCTGGCCCGAAGTAACAGCCACCTCCCTACACCTCCCTAATCTTTCAAAACCACTGAGTCTCTTCCGAGCACAGCGCTTACCACACAGTGTCTTTGTGCCAAGTGGCCTCATGAGAGTTTCTTATGCTTTGTGAGGCTTTCAGGTCCATCATCTGTAGGGCGTGGCTAAAACCAGTCCTTCCTATAGGATCATTGTAAAGACACGCCGCTTAGCTGGGTGTGGTGGCACGTGCATTTAATACCAGCATCTACGAGTTCCACGTCAGCCAGGCAGGGCTATGGAGAGACAGAGGGAGAGGGGGAGAGAGAGAGAGAGAGAGAGACAGAGAGAGAGACAGAGACAGAGACAGAGGTGCTGGAAACACAGTAAGAACTCAGTTGATAGTAGCTACTGTCATAGCTGTTGCAATTCTCATAATTTTTCGTGATATAAAACACAGGTAAAACACCAACTGCTTGGTGATGTTTAATATGAGGACTAAAGTCACAGTCAGTTTTTGCTTTGCTTCCTTGTTGACGTTTGTTTATTGTGTACGTGCACACTCACATGATGTCCGTGTGGAGTTAGGCAGAGGACCGCTTGGGGGATTGAGTGTCTCTGCTTCCTCCACAGGAACCTGGGAATTGAATTCCATTTGTGGAGCTTGGCAGCAAGCACCTTTACCCACTAAACCATTTGACTGACTGTACATCTTTCAGTTTTTTGAGAAGGGGTTTTTCTGTGTGCTTTTGGAACCTGTCCTGGAACGCACGCTCTCTCTGGGCTTTGAACTCACAGAGTGCTGGGGTTAAAGGTGTGCACCACCACTACCTGGCCACCATTTCTTTAAAAAGCATTTTATTATAAAAAATGTCATGAACCCCATTGCCCATCACCATCCTTGGCAGTCACCAATAAAATGTCAAGTTCTCTCATCATCTACTCTCCTGCTGTACTCTCCTGAGGAACACTGTCCTCCAACACTATCCACGCAATAGCATCTCTGTTCTGTGAGAGGCATATGCTGCAAACTCACCATTCAGTGGTTTTTTTGTTTTACATTGGGATTTGTTTAGAATCAGCTTCTGCACAAACCAGTAAACTGAAAAGTTTATTTTTTGTTTGCTTTTGTTTTGCTTTGTTTTGTTGCAACATTGTCAGCATTGTTTTTTTTTCATTTTACATGCCAACCACAGTTCTCCCTCCCACACATTGATATTTTTTTAAACAAATTCTTGGAGTTGTACAACCATCAGCCACAATCCAATTTTAGACTCTATTTTCTTTTTTTGATAAAAGAGAGTGAAACTTCTTCCTAAATCGTTGTGACATTTCACTGTGCCTTCAGGAAAATTTTAATTGTGAAAGCCATGCAAGAAAGACAGTGTTGCTGGGCCTGCTGGGAGAGAACGCCATTTCCTGCACACTCGGCATCTCTCCTGGAAATGAAAGGGTCTTTAGGTTTCTCTGTCTCTTTCTTTTAATCTTTCCTCCTACTGCAATGAAAACCGTCTGGCATTTTGAAAAACTAGACGAGAAAGACAGGGAGAAAACCATGAAATGCTATTGAGGGCTGAAGATGTTTAATCTGTCTACAGGAAAAAGCCTGACGAGAGCTTTTTCAAGATGATCATGACCTCGTGTAGTGAAACGCAGCTACTTTCTCATCCCAGCTCCTCGCTGTGCTTTGGCTGGCTCAGCACACTGGTACGCACTGTAGAGGTTGTGATTATTTGCAGGAACCACGGCCCTGGCCCTCGTTTCCTCTTAAATTGAGACAAAGCAACAGCCAGCTCAGATCCCTGTAAAGAGAGTCTATAAGACAGAACTGGGGCTCCTTCATTTGTTCTGCAAACACTTGTAGGGATTGTTACAGTGTGGTGGTTTGAGTGTAATTGGCCCCCATAAACTCTTAAAGGGTGGCACTATAAGGAGGCGTGGCTTTGTTGGAGTAGGTGTGGCCTTGCTGGAGGAAGTGTGTCACTGTGGGGGCGGGCTTTGAGGTCTGATAAACGCTCAAGGCATGCCCTGTGTTTCACAGGAAGGAAGTAGGGAGGGTGGGCTTGCTTAAGCTATTGATGTCTTCTTGTGAGGGCACCAAGTCCACCGAAGGCCTTGTGATATTTAATCTTCTCTGTCAGAGTCACGGGATTTAGTGTCTCCTAGGAGGCTGGGCCCACTTAGCCTGTTTCTGTGTCTGTAAGGTCAGTTCCAGAGGGTTGGCGAATTGAGGGAGAGCCACCCTGAAAGTGAGCAGCGTTATCAGATTGGGGGAGACCCACCTTGAAAGTGAGCAGCGTTATCGGATTGGGGGAGAGCCACTGTGAATGTGAGCAGTGTTATCAGATTGGGGGAGAGCCACCGTGAATGTGAGCAGCACGTCCCATGGCCTGGGATCACACCAGAATAAAGGGCGGGTGAGAAGATGCCAACATCCTTTTATTCTCTGATACTGCCTCCTCTGACATGAGCTGAGCGGCTGAAAAAGACCTCAGTTCCCACTGTTCCTTCTTCAGTGTCTCCAGTAAGAGTGAGCTGCATGGCATTTACAGGGACAGCTGAATGCCCCCACTTCAGAAGCAGGAAGTTGCCGTGGGCTCCAACTTCCTCCTGGAGTTCTCGTGCTCTCCTCCTTGATATGAGGCCTCTCTGCTCAGCATTCTCAGCTTTCCGATTTGATCGTCCTTCGTTGTGCAGACTGCCGTGCACTGACCCAAATCCTCACCACAAGTCAGTGCCCTACAACCACATCAGGGCAAGTCGCACTGTCTCCAGGCATCACTGAAGGTCCCTGGTGATAAAGCATCTTCCTTTTCCAACCACCTACTGAAGACTTCAGGCTCCAACACTAGATACAGAGCCCACAGAGACGTAACAGAACCCATAATTGGGAAAGGTCTAATCCAACAGACTTAGAATTCTATAGCTCTGTTCCCTGGGTCTGCTTTTCTGGGTAGACCCCAGCTGTCAAGACCCTTAGATCTGGCTGAATCTTCTGGGATTTCCTGGACAGTTTTACTCCTTTCCATCATATATTTGTGTCAAGGCTCCCCCACTTAAGTCTACTGTAGGCATCTCTCCTAACACCCTACCAAGATTCTTCTGTGTGGGGAGAGGGATAGTCAGAGCTATCGGAATGCTCGAAGCTGATCTCAGTGAGAATATGTGACTCGGGTTATGGGGAAATCTTTTCTTGGGGTAGAAATGTTCGTCTTAGGAGGTATAGAAGGAATAATGGGAGAGAGAGACAGAAAGAGAGAGAAAGAGAGAGGAAGATGTAGAGGAAAATATGTCAGTGGAGACGTAGAAGGACAGCTGGGAAGAAGGAAAATGAAAATGACGGGGTGACAACAGAGAAAGAGCAAGGAGCAGAGAGGAAGAGAAGAACTAAGCTCTGGCTCGTGTGTGTCTGTGCGTCCGTCCACTAGGTGGCGTCCTCTTCCTCTCCTCTCAGTTTCTCTGAACAGCTGGGGACTGGGCCCCAGGCTCTCCACCTGTGGAGATGTAAACTCTGCCCTTACACAGTTCTGCTTTCCCCAGGCCTCCTGAACTGAGGGCCAGGCTGCAGAGCCAGTAAAACCAATGGAGATTTTATGGCTGTCCTGGAAATCTAAGCCTTGAGAATCGCTACAGGCTGTTTTCAAAACCTTTGAACATACTTTATTGTATTTTACCAACGATGACTCCCATAGAAGTATACCACATACAGTGATTCAATAATTATTTTTTGCTAGTTCTAGGAAAGCTGGAAAAATGCAGGGTATTATGTAGTCATCATCTCGGACCAAAGCCTTTATTTTCTGGTAGAAGCTTAAATAGATAATTTTCCCTGAAAAATTAGTAAGGGTGACATTGAAATGTGACGAAGTTGTGTCTATTCATTGCATAGAGTCGTGAGCCTGACACTGCCTGGCACTGGTGTCTGGTGATCATCCAGACAGACAGTCTCTCTGCTGCCATGGAGCCTATGGTAGGGTAGGAGACATACTCACTACGGCAATAACCATGCAAAACTGGGAAGTTACGGGGCTGGAGAGATGACTTGGAAATTAAGAGAGCTAACTGGCTGTCCTTCCAGAGGTCCTGAGTCCAATTCCCAGTATGCTGGCTCACAACTGTCTATAATGGGATCTGATACCCTCTTCTGGTGGGCAGACATACATGCTGCGAGAGTGCTCATAAAAGCAAATATGTAAGTAAATAAATCTTAAGAAAATAGGAAGTCACAAGTTGTGTCAAGTTCTGTACAGGAGCCGTTTGCAGTCAGTCCTGTGAGAGGCAGGTGAGGGTGGTGAGGGACGCCCCCTCAGAAAAAGACATTGACTCTAGAAGCTTCAGGAAGGCCAGAGCTGACACACAAGACGCAGATGGGGAGAATCAAAGCAGAGGTCGGGACTTTTGCCCTCAGAACACTGAAGAAATGAGAGTAGCTGGAGTCCAGAGAGAAGACAGGAGGTGATGGGCATGTCCTCTGCGTGCTGTGAATGTATCTTTCTCTTATTGGTTGATGAGTAAACGCTGATTAACCAGTAGCCGGGCAGGAAATACAGGTGGGGCTACCAGACTAGAAATGCTGGGAAGAGGACACAGAGTCAATGAAGAGATGCCATGTAGCCACCAAGGGAGAAACACGCTGAAGCATTATGGGTAAGCCACAGCCTCGTGGCAATACATGGTTTATTAGAAATGGGTTAATAGGGAAGAGAAAGCTAGCCAATAAGAAGCCTGAGCCATTGGCCAAACAGTTTTTGTGTGTTTATTTGGGACTAAAAAGCTGTGGGACCAGGGGGACAGAAACTCCACCTTCAGTGAGACTGCTGAGCTGGGATGGGAGCAGATGGCTCAGGGGATTTGAGTTTTACTTGTAGCTCAGAGCTGCCCAGAAGCCTAAAGTTTGTCTCTCTGGGAATATGACGATAACATGGGAGCAATGGTTTGGTTATATGCAGAGAGGGGAGTAAATCCAGAGCTCTGAGTAGCATGTCCGGTGGGCTCAAAAGACATGAAGGAGCTCAGTGTGGTTGGAGTAGAGCAAGTATGGGGGAGTGTTTAGATAATGGAGCCAGGGTCTTTTCTAAACATTTATTTTATTATGTCTGTGCATCTGTGTGTGGGTATGTGCATGTAAGTGCTGCTACCCGGAAGCCAGAGACATCAGGTCCCCTGGAGCTGGAGTGACAGGCAGTTGTGAGCCCCCTGACCTAGTGCTGAGAATCCAACGCAGGTCCCCTGGTAGAGCGGCAAATGCCCTTGACGGCTGAGCCCTGTCCTCTTCCCCCAAGACTCTGGCTCTTATTGTAAGTAAAACAACTTTGCAGGGAACGTATGTGACTGACAGTTTACCTGGATTATTTTGACTGCTGTAACTTACTTCTGCAGAGCAGCAGAAGAATCAGGAAGACTGGTCAGGAAGTCATAATAAACGAGGCCAGCAGACGAGGCCCTGGCAGGAAAGGGTGATAGCAGAGACCACGAGAGGTGGACAGATGCACTTGGGTGGGCGTGTCAACAAGAGGCTGGGCACAGTCAACAAGAGGACGGACTTGCCATAGGCTGAAAAGTAGGGGGCTGGGGAGATTTAGTTATGTCACCAGCTAGTCTAGGACAGGCTAAGTTTTGAGACCTCTCCCAGATACTGGAATTCCCTAGTGAAATAAACAGCTAGCTATGAGTCTAGGATCTGGGGAAGCACTACAGTTGGATGCACATGTGTTAGCATACCAGCGCACGGATGTGACTGAAGTCATGAAAATGGGTAGGTTTACTGAGAAGAGGGCATGCGTAGAGAAGACATGAAGCACTAGGATCCGTGGGAACCCTCATTCCAGGGGAAGCAGTGAGGAGACGGACGGATGGTCAGCAAAGCCCGGCTCCCGAAAGCCAGTGGAGAACAGGTCACAGGCACAATGGAGCCACCAATATGGAAAGAGATGTTGGGACCAACAGCCCGTATTTACCAGTGTAGCTGTCACTGCCAACCTGGACAAAAGCTGTACACCGACAGAGGATTGACAAAGAGGACAGGAGACACTCTGTTGGGGAGTTCTTCTCTAAAGGACAGAAAAAATGGGGTACTAGCTGTGGCAGTGGGGTCGACAGAGGTATTTGTATAAGATAGCACACAGCCTTTTCAATGGGAATTGTTACAGTAGATCTTGTCAACTTGATTGGCTTAAGAAGCACCTAAGAATCTAGTGAAGCACACACCTGTGTCTGTGTGTGATGATGTCCTCAGAGAGGGTTAGCTAAGAGGGCATGACTCCTAGATGTGGTGAAAAAGAGGGTGCAGAGAGCTGTCTCCCTGGGGTACAGACTTGCTGGTTCCCGGCTCCCTCAGGTATAGACTTGCTGGCTCCCTCAGGTATAGACTTGCTGGTTCCCATCTCCCTCGGGTATAGACTTGCTGGTTCCTGGTGCCCATGACAATCGGCTGTCCCTCAACTGGAGCTCTCCTCCACCCTAGTTTTCTTCCATGGTATTCTGCCTGTCCACAGGCCCAGAAACATGGAACCAGCTGCCCATGAGCTGAATCCATGAGCAACAAAACAAAAACAAGAGACTTCCTCCCTTAAGTTACTCCCATTGGGTAGTTTGTCCTAGCAACAAGAAGTCTGACGCAAGAATAAGTCGGTAATGTAAGGGCCGGGGCTTTGACAGGAGAAGACGGACTGACTGTGTACAGAGGACACAGAGTCCACGGGACACAGAGTCCACGGGACACAGAGTCCACGGGACACAGAGTCCACGGGACATAGAGTCCACGGCTCACAGTGTCCACGGGACACAGAGTCCACGGGACACTGGCTTGACGGAGTTCACAGAAGCCCCTTTCTGGCCACTTCTGTCTTCCCTGTGAAATAGGCTGAAGGGTGGATAGAGAAGGGGGGTGTGGACGGCTGAGAACAGCGGCTGTCAGGTAGGAGAGTTCAGGGCATTGGCAGAATGACTAGATGGAGGGATGGAGGCCAACGTGAAGGTTGCATGTAATGGTGTGTTTTCTCTGACCGTTTTCCATGTAGCATGCGTGCAGGTTCAGAGTAGACTCAGGGAGTCAGCTTTTAAAAAAGCTGTGTGTGTGTGTGTGTGTGTGTGTGTGTGTGTGTGTGTGTGTGTGTGTGTGCGCGCGCGCACGCACGCTCACTAAGACCAGAAGATCGTCTGGAGCTGGAGTGACAGGCAGCTGTGCCTGCTGTGGGTGCGGAGAACTGAACTACAGCTCTTTTCAAGAGCAGCAAGCACTTACACTTACTGAACCATCTCTCTGGTACAAAGGGCGTTGGTGGCGCATGCCTTTAATCCCAGGACTCAGGAGGCAGAGGCAGTCATATCTCTGCGAGTTCGAGGCCAGCCTGGTCTACAGAGCAAGTTCCAGGACAATACAGAGAAACCCTGTCTCGAAAAACAACCAAAACAAAAGAGTCAGAAATTTTATCAAGAGATAGCGGTGACGAAAAGGAGGACAAGGGAACTCTGAGTGTGCAGAGGCAAGTGTAGGTGATCAGAAGATTCACCTGGGTTGAGGAAAGCAGTGAAGATAAGAAAATTTCTGATCCTGTGATAATAAAGGAAACTATGACCAAGAGCAACTTGAGGAGGGAAGGGTTGATCTCATATTACATCATCAGAGGAAGCCAAAGTGGGAAGTCAGGGCAGGAACCGGGAGGCGGAAAGTGAGGCAGAGGCCATGGAGGGGGCTGCCTAATAGTGGGCTTCAGTCCAGTCCTTCCTGCCCCGCTGAGACTGACTACAGTGGGCTGGGCCTCCTGTATAACCAACAAGCAAGGTGCTCACTGTTGAATCTGATGGAGGCATCTATTCAGTTGAGTCTCCCTTCCCCTGAGAACATCAAGTTGATAGCTAAAGCTAACTATGACATTAAAGCAGTAGGTTCTGGTCGAAGAGAGTAGCAGGATCACCAGAATTGGGATCTGCGGTAGGTACAACAGTAGTCCCTGCAGAGGCCCCGCCCTTAATATCAGTGAATAAGTCAGGTTACATGCAAAAGGCGACTAGGGTTGCACATGGATAGCAGGAAGATTGTCAGGGTGAGGCCATGCTAATCGTAGAGTATTATGGGAGCTCTTCTCGGGAGATGTAAATAGACATCTACCCCTTCTTATAGGGAACCAATGACAGATCAGAGCGCTCTTCAACCAAAGTCCAAACTTGAGGAACTAATAAGTGCATTGGGCTTGTTTACAGAGCAGGGGTGAGGGGCTGTTTACAGGAACAAAGGGTGACCCCAAAGCAGCTGTATCACGCAAAAGTCTCATGTCATCATGGATGATCCTTGCCCATAGTTGCATAGAAGGACACTCCACACACACACACACACATACATCTTCTGTTAATCTTACATAGTCTATATATCCTAGCACCTTCAGAAACTATGAGGCTATGTATGATTGTAGCAGAATCATATACAATTGAATGGGAGGCAGAGGAGTGAGTGACTGGACTCTCAGGTGAGGACCCAATGGCCCTCCCCACTCCCTTCTACAAGGGAGCTCAACAGACAGCAGACCAGGTTCTGAGTTGGCCTGACGTGGCCACAGCTACCCTGATGAAAATGCCGGTGTTGTGTTTGGACTTGAACGTGGTAAAAGAGGCAGTAGGAGGCAGATGAGAGTAAAGATGGCCACTGTGGCACCTTGTGTGAAGGTTCTCGTCTGCCTTTGCCAGCTCTGAAGAGGCAAGTGGTCATGGTCATGGAAGAGAAGTGGCCTTTCAAAGGTCGAGGAGTCATAAGGAATGGAACACAGCCTGCCAACGTGTCGATTTAAGCCGTAAGACTTAAACCATCTGCATCTGATGTCTGGTCCACAGATCTGTAAGAAAGCCTATTTGTGTTGACTGAGATACTGAGTTTGTGACAGTTGATTACAACCACAAGAGAGCACAAACACAGTCTGTGGAGGGAACGGGCTGGACAGCTGAGTCTGCCCTCTGGTTCTAAAGGTTTGGTGTTAATACAGGGGTGACCAAGTCAAGGATATGGCTATGATGTTTGGGTTTGGTAGTCACCTAAATTGTTGGAAGAACACAACTCTTAACTATGCAGTTTAAAACCCAACTTTTGTCACTGGTTGAAATGTTGTGGCTTTGACCTGGTCCCTGCAGGCATACCCAGAGACACTGACACGCCCTTCCTGCAGCTGATCTTTATTAGTGTTTACTGCTCCGTGGCAAACACTGTGCTGCCCAGAATTGCATTACAGGGAGATCTGGCCTAAGTTAAAGCTGTGATAAATGAGCACTGTTTACATTTCCTCACACCCGCCCTGGTCCACACGCACATCAAATTACTGTGGAAATGAAATGCAAGATAAAAACCAGGAGGGACTCTGCTCTTCATTAATGCGTGATTATAAAGCGCTCCCTGCTGGGTAGACAAGGGAAGCCCGGGGCAGGGGCGGGGGCGGGATGCTCCAGGGTGGGCAATTCTTGGTTGCTGCTAACTAAGTGAATTTTTGTGTTCACAAGTTTAGCGGGATGAAAGAAAATGAAGACTTAGGATGGTATCTGTGCCCCTTTCACAGAGCCATAAGGAGAGGATGGCACATGGCGCAGTGTTTGTGTTGCAAGGGGAGGGTCTTCGGTCCGCACACTCTTTATTAATAAGGTCACTAACTGAATGCCTGTCTCGGGAGTCAGCTCTGCCTCCTGATTTGAACCACTCAGTCTTTGGTGTGGAGACAGCACAGTGTCCATGTGTGCAGAAACAACGGCAGAGTTGTTCTAAGCTTTCTTTAACTTATTTTAAGGATGTCTAGGATGGTGGGCCTGGGAAAGGGAGGAGTAACGCAGCACCCACCGCCTGGCTCTGGACCACACAAACTTAGCATCGTGAGCCAGCTTCAGGGAAGTGACACATTTGGAAACTTAGTTTCTTCATCTGGGAAATGGAGAGGATGATCACTCGGTGACCTGGGATTGTGAGACCGATTATAAAAATGTTTGCAGAGGGATCAATATTATTATCGTCTCTTTGTTGGCAGTGAAGTGTGGGAAGGAGATGAGGGGGGCCGCCCCGTCTTGCTTCGATGCCATGACCATCTTGGTTCAATTAAAAACTTTTAATCTGCTGTAAAATTTTATTCTCAACAAGTCATTTCTTCTGCCAAACCTACCCATATTCAAAAGAGGGGGTAACTCTAGCAGGGCTCCTGGCTCACTTGGATAACAGCAAAGGCGGTGATTGTCGAGGCGTTTTGGTGAAAAGACATGCTTACAGATGCTAGTTAAGGATGGGGTAACCACCAGCAGCCATTTCCATGTAAAGCAGGCGCAGCTGAACAATACAAAAGCTTCACCTTATCGCTTGCACCTGGTACACCTAAGGAGTCAGTAACCGTGTTACCTGGTGACTGCTGCACTCAACAGTTACGGCAGAGAACATTTCAGTCATTGCTGTGTTGTGCCATGCGAATGTCTAAAATTGGAGTTCCATAAACATAGGCTAGGAAGCAGCTGAGATCAAGGCACAGTGTCAGAGGAAAGGATGGTTAAGCAAACACCAACGCCACACAATTAAATAAAATTGCCCATAAATTTTCTGTGGCTGGTGTGGGAAGAAAAACACAATAAATTTTTTAAACTATTGAAAGTTTACATCATTTTCCGGAGTAGAAATGCATTCCCTCAATAAGTATTTACCAAGCTCATACCATGCACCTTATCCTCTGGGTGAGGGAGAGAGTGTGCATCTGTGAGGAACAGGCAGGGACATATGGGGGAAGGCAGACTGGATAGGCTGGCGATACAGAGAAGGAAGGTAGGCTGGAGACAGCAGAATTGGCTGGTTCCCTTAGATAGGAGACTCCAGCAAGCCTGGAAGAGTGGAGACAGCGAGCGATGGGGTCCTCAGAGGAAGACTGTCCACAGAGGGCATCATGTCCCTGAAACTGGAGTTAAGGTGGCTGTAAACCACCGAGCCAGGACTGGGTACCAAATCCAAGTCCACTCTCCAGCCCGTATGTTTAATGTAAGAGTGGACTGTCATGGAGAAATAAATAGGGTTGGAGCCAACCTTTAGAGTTGTGAGCAATAACTCTGTCGTTCACCAATTACCTCATCCGCAGTACTTTTTCAGCTGCAGGAAGAGATTAAGATTAAAAGAGAGGAGTGTTCTTTCCACCTGGGTATAGGAAAGGCAACTCTTGAATGAGGGTCACATGACCTGCTACGGGGTGGAGGGTCACATGACCTGCTACGAGGTGGGAACCAGGAGAAGTCCCTAAGCCACCTTCCCAGATGTTAGGGTCTGTGTAGCGAAGAAGGGGGCGGGAGAAACTTTCTCGTGCTGCTGTTTTCTCTAATGCTGGGGGGCCCTGTGGGGATAGTGGCGGGAGGGCTGGTGAGAAGCGACTGAATTCTGGGTGTGTTTTAACATGGAACAAATAGTGTTGATACATCAAGTGTGTGATGTGAAAGAAACACGGGATCTAAATTTTCAACATTTACTTAAGCTGTTTCAAAGGGAGGACCCTCAAGGCTGAGAGTGGTGACGCCAGCCTGCAATCCCAGCCCAGAAGAGGCTGGGGCTAACCTGGGGTACTCAGTTTCAAAAAGAATAGGAAGGAAGAAGGAAGGAAAGAAAGAAAGAAGAAAGACATAGAATTTTTTTCTTTGAGAGAGTGATATAAAAAATTCAGTATTGGATTTTCTGTATGGGACTTGTCTTTGCCTGAAATTGTATAGATGGTTAGATGGAAATGTACAGAGATCACTTCAAAAAAAAAAGACATCTAGAAATAGAATAACATAGAAATTGACAGACTAGGCAGGCCTGGTGGCTCACATCTGTACTCCCTGCACTTGAGAAGTGGAAACAGAAGGATCAGGAGTTCGAGGCCAGCCATGAATACATGCGGTCTTGTCTCGGAAAAATTAAAAGAAAATGAAACATGAAAGACTAGGAGTTAGCATTAAGTAAACCCTACGGATAAATCACCAACTCAATTCTGAACACTGGAATAATTCATACCTGGCTGTAATTTCTAACCATCCTGGTGGGAGCGAAGCTATTCTAAGGGAAGGCATTGTTGTGCTCTCCCTTAGGCTGCTGAGAAAAGAGGTCCCAAGGGTTTCCTGCTGGGGAAGAAACAGTAGACACTTGTCTCCTAGAAGGAGAATGCACATGGTCCTGACAGTTTGTCAGACCACCTTTCGGGAGAGAGTGGGCTGAGACAAGGAAGGTTCAGTGGTGGGCAGGATGGGCCACTTCTTGGCCGTTTATGGCTATCTCTTACTTTCTACTTCAACCTGAGCCTGTGCCAGGACCCTGAAGAGGGACCTGGCTGGGTGAGTCATCGGGCCTCATTATTTGTTCCTCTTCCAATGGGGCCTACTGAGTATGTTCCTTTTATAGTAGCCATTGATCCCAGCTTGATAGAGCTCCCAGGTCACAGGCTTTGGCCTAAGGATTTGGATTAACAGTGGGCTATACTCACAGTATTTCCCATATACTTGACAGAGCTCTGAAATAATGTGGAACTGTATATATGCCACGCTTCCATTAAATCCTAAATCTTCTTGTTAAGAGCTGAGTGAAGCAATGTGTTCGGGCTCAGGAAACAACACATGTGACTGAAGTGAGGACATAGTCTCAAGGAGCTCTGGCCGTCAGCCAGTCCTCCTCACCTGAAGTAAAAGGAGAGGATTGTCCCTGATATTCCTTTATCTATGTAAAGGCTGTAATCTCCCCGAAGATTAATGAGAGGCAGAATGAGAGGTGATGCCCGTAGATCCCAGGCAGACTTTGTTTTGGGCTGTTGGCTCTTCTTCCTGCCTGGCTGGTCTCTCCTATAAATCCTTACTTCCCCTCTGACGGTGGTGTGCCTTCACTTTTGTCTCATAAAGACGATTTAAGCCTCGCTGGTCGATGGCGGCGCACGCCTTTAATCCCAGCACTTTCGGAGGCAGATTCAGGTGGATCTCTGCGAGTTCCAGGTCAGCCTGGACTTCAGAGTGAGTTCCGGTACGGCCAGGACTACCCAGAGAAACCCTGTCTGGGGGCGGGGGTATTTCAGCCTCAACCATCAGTGTTTCTCTTTAGTTTCATACTCAGGGTGACCCCTGGGCACTCGGACATTAGCTAGTTTGTGTTTCCCCCTTTCTGTCAGTCCATGGTGGGTTTGTGTTCAGCAAACTCAATTACCAAGGCCTCAGAGAGTGAATGGAAGGAAGTTCAGTCCCCACGGATGCCTGCACTGGCGGTAAATGGCTCTGTCTCTGCTCTGGCCATGAGTCACAGGTGCCCTTGACATGGCTGCGTGAACTGCACGTCTCTGAGGAGTTACGTATCCCACAGACTGATAAGAACTTTGAAATTGTGGAGAGACGAAATGTTCTAAATCTTGAGCTGTCTTTAGTTCGCTTAATAGCCATTTATTATCAAAACCTCTATGTGGCCTGCTATCACTGAGACTATTTGTAAAACTTCGGAGATGCTTTAATTTAGTTCCTGCCAACATTTAAGAATGGCATAACACATGAAAATCAGAGATTTTCCTTCTGTGGCATAGCCCACTTAATCTGTTATCCCCATGAATTCATTTGGAAAATACATTGTTCATGACTGTCTTTTGTTTTATAACTAGAAAAGATCATGTGACCACTTCCCTACCGTCAGGTCCAAAGGAAACCCAATTCCCCAAACTCCAAAAGGCAGTTTAATGAGCACAGTCTGCACTATATATAGGAGGGTTTCTGGCAGTTAGACAAAAGCCAGCATTCCTGGGAACTTGTGAAACTGATTCCCACCTACCAAAGGGACCCAGGCATTTCCTTTATCTGGCAGAAGGGCCACGTGGCTACCTGTGGTGCCTATTAGCACATTAGCAGACCCCAGGCTCCTTCCTATCACAGGTACCTGTTCTGCAATTCAGAGTCCACGCTGGGGTCCCAGCCCTTCTCACCTCCTCCCTACCTGAAACTCCCTCCAGTTCACGGACTTTCCTCCTTAGATTCTTATCATCCTTATTACCCCGCTATTCTCTATCTCCCTATGTTTTTTATTTTCTCTATTCTCTATCCTATTCTCTGGATGTCTCCAGTCTGCTGTCCATGTTCAATCTATTTCTTTGTTTCTGCTCTGGACTCTGCCAGATGTCTCTGGCTGTTCCCTCTCTTGTGTCTACAATAAAACCTTCCTTCCCCTTAGCCACACCATGGAGTGTTCATATCTAGCACATATCATTCAGGGCAAACTAAGTCAATGTTCCTGGGTCATGATCACTCTTATTTGACTCAGGGAAAACTCTCTTTTATCCCCTTTGAAGCAAGAGCTGTGTTTTGTGCCAAGACCTTTATGTGTAAAACACACATCAGAGTACAGAGATTAATATGAAATAAAATAATATTAATGATGTCATTAGTAAATATCTTCATATTGATTGCATATTACATGATAATGCATTGACTGTTAAGTACAATGTGTTACTCAGATTTCATCTGTTTCTTTTCTATTATTTTAAAAACTATGACTACTAGAAAATTTGAAATTACAAATTGCTTTGTGTTTATTTCCTTAGGCAGGACTGGTGTAATACTTATTTCTTTTGCTTAACCTTATTTTTTTAAACAATTGACTTTCCATGTAAGAACGTTATGTTTCTCCCGGTGTCCTTTCATCATGAAGGGAGGATCCATGAACCATTAGCAACCATTAGCAGCATGGCTGCTTCCTCTGCTTCAGCAGGGGTCCCTGTAGCCCTACTCACAAGGCTTTGGACTGGTGTCTTACTCCCAGGGCCACCGGCTCTCAGGCAGAGATCCTAGCTCAGTGTTGCTGGTGCAAATCATTAAGGCTGGCTTCAGGCAACTTTGGAGAGCTTCATGCTGGGCTCTCTGAAAAGATAATGGAGCTGGGGGTGGAGCTTCCCCAGCCCTCCCTCTCCTACAATTGAAGGATAAGAAGGAATGGTTCTGAGGAACCCGTGGGAAGTGTGGGGGGACCCCTGCTCTCTAAAAGGTATTTTAAGGAAAAGACTTCACAGAAAATCACTTGCTACCTCTTTAGACCTTTTAAACATTATTGCATTATAAGCTTAATTTTTCTTAGAGAGGAGCAAAGCACTGTGTGGGAAAAATGTATATTCTTCCTGTGGTGTCCTTGAAAGCAAATTTCTAAACCCCTACTAAGATTTTCTGTGAGTCAGTAATCTCAGAGAGAATAGAACCCTTCCCCCGGCTGAAAGATATGGAGAACGGTGGCAGTGGAACCCTTCCGTGGCTGAGTGACGTGGAGAACGGTGGCGGTGGAACCCTTCCGTGGCTGAGTGACGTGGGTTCAGGAAAGTGAAACAGATGTGAAGGACAGCTACCCCACAGCTCTAGGAAAATCAAGACTGAGGCTTCCTCCGGACAGACCAGGTCTGCCTGACCCTACGTCTACCCATTTGTGTTATCTGCCTCTTCCCATATTCCTTATGGTGAGTCAAAGGTTTTATATACAGCAGGCATTTTATCTCAGAATGCTATCTGGTTAAGAACATGGATTCTGGAAGCACTGAGGTAACACAAAGTCTGTCCTGACCTAACCTGTCTTAGCCAGGGTTTCTACTGCTGTGGTGAAACACCATGACCAAAAGCAGGTCTGGGAGGCCAGGGCTTATGAAGTGAGGGCAGGAATGCACGGAATGCGCGGGCGGGAATCTGGAGGCAGGAGCTGATGCAGAGGCCATGGGGGGGTGCTGCTGACTGGCTTGCTCCCCATGGCCTGCTTAACCTGCTCCCTTATAGAACTCAGGACCAATGGCCCAGGGACGGCATCACCCGCAGTGGTAAGGAAATGCCTTATGGTTAGATTTTATGGAGACATTTTCTTAGTTGGGGATTCCCTCCTTCCTGGTGACTCATTTCAAGATGACATAAAACTAGCCAGCACAGAGAGTCTCTGAGCCTCCCTCCCTCTGTAAGTGGGAAGACAGAAACCTCTATCCTGTGCAGTGGCTATCATTTTGAGTGGGGTGCACATGTGTCTGGGAGTGAGGATTTGACCCATATGGGAATACTCAGAAATGCTAGCTATTATTGCTGTAATAAATTAGGTATGGCTTTAGGGGGAGACTACATAAATTAAAAATATCTGTAACAAAACTGAGAATTTCACATTAGTCAGTGTCTCATTTTGGCATATGCCACTGCACGATCTATATTGACTCTTTGGCTTTGTTGAGACTTGACACGGGGTAGAGAGGCAGGGAAAACTGGGGGCCATGAATCTTGTTGGGATCTTGTGGAAGCCTCTGGCAGGAGCACAGCAAGAATTCCAGACAGTCCCCGGAGATCATTCTCCCTCTCCAGCTACAAACCTGCAGTTTTCTAGGGTCTCAGCAGAAACCCTGTACCACAGAAGGAACGTGTGGTAACCTCCTCATGCAATCCTGCTTTTACCTTAGCAGATTGTCCTTCCACCCAAGGCATCTCTGGAACCACCACTTAGCTCACTTACCAAGAAGGAAGGGGGGGGGGGATTCTTAGCAACCTTTCGTGATATCTTGTCTATGCAACAAACAAACAAATCAAAACAAAACATTTCCATGAGCTCCATGCCACAAAACAAGGCAACAGCAAGGGAACCAAAATACAGCTCTACCTTTAAGGGGAATAAAGGGCAGTTTGCACTGGAGCTGTTTTGGGGGATCATGGCCTAGAAACATACATTTAGAAGCACTTTCATGGAGTTTTAGGGTTCTACAAACCCATGACCGAAGGCAACCTGGAAAGGGAATTTTTATCTCACTTAACAATTTGTAATCCACCATGCGTGGAAGACAGGGCAAGAACTCAAGTCTGGAAGCTGGGGCAAGGGCTGAAGAGGTCGTGGAGAGGGGCTGCTCACCGTCTTGTCAGGACTGAGGAGGCCGTGGAGAGGGGCTGCTCGCCGTCTTGTCAGGACTGAGGAGGCCGTGGAGAGGGGCTGCTCACCGTCTTGTCAGGACTGAGGAGGCCGTGGAGAGGGGCTGCTCGCCGTCTTGTCAGGACTGAGGAGGCCGTGGAGAGGGGCTGCTCACCGTCTTGTCAGGACTGAGGAGGCCGTGGAGAGGGGCTGCTCACCGTCTTGTCAGGACTGAGGAGGCCGTGGAGAGGGGCTGCTCACCGTCTTGTCAGGACTGAGGAGGCCGTGGAGAGGGGCTGCTCACCGTCTTGTCAGGACTGAAGAGCTGCTCACCGTCTTGTTCCTTACACCACTCATTGCCACCCACCCAGGGGTGGCGTCTCCGGCAGTGGGCTGGGCCCTCCCACATTAGGCGGTAATCAGGAAAATGCCCTACAGACTGGACTATGGGCCAGTCTAATGGGGCATCTTCTCAACTGAGGTTGCCTCTTTCTGGCTGATCCTGGCTTGTGACAAGTCGACACAAGAAAAGAAAAGCTGAGGAGGCCGGTCCGTAAGTCACTGCTAACTGCCTCAAGGCAGGGCTCCTGGTGTGTATATTAATTCATTGAAACGGATAGTTAGTCCCTCCCTTTTTTTTTCTTGGTTTGTGTTTTGTTTTTTCAGGATGGAGTTTCTCTGTGTAGTCCTGTCTGCCCTGGAACTCATTCTGTAGGCCAGGCTGGCCTTGAACTCAGAGATCCTCTCGACTCTGCTTCCTGAGTGCTGTTGATTAAAGGTGTGTAGCACTGCATGGCATTCCAGATATCTTTTTAACATGTTTTCAAGTGTATTCTGACATTCACTGTTACAGTTTTTGGTGTTTTTTTTCCTGTCTGTGATTGACAGGCTCATTTGGATTAACTCTAATGGGTGAGGGGCAAGTGTATGTATCTATGATATTATAGGCTTTTGAAGAATTTGAAATGTCATATTTCCATTCAGAGACAGAGATACAACTCAGATTTTATTTCTTTTGACCCACAGTCTTGTAGGAGGCTGGGGAATAGCTCAGTGGTTAAGATCTCTAGCTGTGCTTCCAAAGGACCAAAGTTCAATTCTCAGCACATACTTTCTGACTCACACCATGGGTAGGATATAAAAACAACTAAAGAAAACTTAAATACAATGATATTGAGCCAGGTGTGGTGGCACACACCTTTAATCCCAGAACTCAGGGGGCAGAAGCAGGTGGATCTTTCTGAGTTGGAGGTCAGTCTGATTACATAGCTAGTATCTGTATAGCCAGAGCCGTATAGTGAAACCTTGTCTCAAATATGTATCATTTATTTTTTAAGCAATGATATTACAGCTGTAGTAGAAAAAATCTGCAATAAGGAAAATTTGTGGGACTTGTTCACTGTTAAATTATACCAGACATTTTAAAGTAAAGATTTGCTTTTAATTTTGTGTGTGTGTGCTTGTGTATATGTGTGTTATGTACATGTGAGAGTGCATTTATACATTCACAAAAGTGAGCACATGTGTGCACATGTGTGTAGAGGCTAGAGGTCAGTATTTTGTTTTATTTTATTTTATGACCTGACCTGTTTCCCCTCCTTCCTCTCCTCCTAGTCCTTCCCCCTAGCTCCCGCCATCCACTCCTCCTCCTCCTCTATTCAGAGGAGGGCAGGCCTCCTGTCTTATCAATGAAACCGGGTTTATCAAGTTGAAGCCTGGACTAGGCAACCCTGTATGAGAAAAAGAGTCCCCAAAACTGGCAAGAGTCAGAGACAAACCCTGCTCTCATTGTTAGGAGTCCTGCAAGGAAACGAAGCTACACAAATGTCACATGTATGCAGAGGGCCTAGGTCAGTCCCGTGCAGGCTCCTTGGTTATCAGTTCAGTCTCTGTGAGCCCCTGTGAGCCCAGGTCAGTTGATTCTGTGGCTTTTCTTGTGGTATCCTTGACCCCTCTGGCTTCTACAGTCCTTCCTCCTCCTCTTCTTCAGGATTCCCCAAGCTCCCAAGTTCCGCCTAATGGTAGCCTGTGGGTCTGGAAGTTTTCAATTTCTGTCTTTATTTCTTCCTTGACCCAGTGGTCATTCAGTAGAGATTGTTCAGTTTCCAAGAGTTTGTAGGCTTTCTGTTGTTTCTACTGTCGAAATCGAGCTTTAATGCATGGTGGTGGTCTGATTAGATACGGGGTTTATTTCAAAATTTTTTTTGTATCTGTTGAGATTTGCTTTGACACCAAGTACATGGTCAATTTTTGGAGAAGGTTCCATGAGGTGTTGAGAAGAAGGTACATTCCTTTGTGTTTGGGTGAGATGTTCTGTAGATATCCTATAGGTCCATTTGAATCATATATAACGTCTGTTAGCTCCATTACTTTTCTGTTTACTTTCTGTCTGGATGACCTGTCCATGGTTGAGAGTGGGGTGTTGAAGTCTCTCACTATTAATGTATGGGGTTCAATGTGTGATTTAAGCTTTAGTAATGTTTCTTTTACAAATGTAGGTGACCTTGCATTTGGGACATAGATGTTGCTATCTGAAATGCCATTGTGGTCGATTTTTCCTTTGATGAGTATGAAGTGTCTTTCCCCATTTCTTTTGATGAATTTTGGATGAAGTTTATTTTATTAGAACGGCTTGTTTCTTGGGTCCATTTGCTTGGAAAATCTTTACTCTGAGGTGATGTCCATCTCTGATGTTGAGTGTGTTCTTATATGTAGCAGAAGGATGGATACTGTTTTCACATCCATTTGTTAGCCTGTGCTTTTTTTTTTATTGGTGAATTGAGTCTATTGATATTGAAGGATAATAATGACCAATGACGTGTTATTTTGGTGGTGGTGGTGATGGTGATGGTGTGTGTGTGTATGTGCGTGTGTTTGTGTGTGTGTGTGTGTGTGTGTGTGTGTGTTTCCCTTTTTTTGATTTTGCTGGTCTGAGATTATTTCTTGTGTTTTCACTGGTGTAGTTATCTTCCCTACGTTGGAGTTTTCCTTCTAGCATCTTCTGTAGGGCTGGATTTGTACTGTTTAATTTGACTTTGTCTTGAAATATCTTGTTTTCTTCATCTGTGGCGATTGACAGTTTTGCTGGGTATGGTAATCTGGGCTGGCATCTGTGGTCTTTTACAGTCTGCAAGACATCTGTCCTGGCCCTTCTGGATTTTAGAGTCTCCATTGAGAAGTTGGGTGTAATTCTGATAGGCCTGCTTTTATATGTTACTTGGTCCTTTTCCTTGCAGCTTTTAATATTCTTTATTCTCTATGTTTAGTGTTTTGATTATTATGTAGTGGAGAGGGGACTTTCTTTTCTGCTCCAGTCTATTTGGTGTTCTGAAAGCTTCTTGTATCTTTATTGTCATCTCCTTCTTTAGGTTAGGAAAAATTTCTTCTATGATTTTGTTAAAAATGTTTTTGGATATCTGATCTGGTTTTCTTCTCCTTCCTGTTTTCCTATTATTCTTACATTTGGCCCAGATTTCCTGGATGTTTTGTGTCAGGAATTTCTTAGATTTAACATGTTCTTTGACTGCTGAATCATTTCTTCTATTGTACCTTCCATGCCTGATTTTCTCTCTTCCATCGCTAGTATTCTGTTGGTGACACTTGAATCTACAGTTCCTGTTTGTTTTCCTATATTTTCCATCTTCAGGATTCCCTCAGTTTGTGTTTCCTTTATTGCTTATATTTCCATTTTTAGGCTTTGAATGACTTTTTTTTTTTTTTTTTTTTGGTTTTACGAGACAGGGTTTCTCTGTATTGTTTTGGAGGCTGTCGGTCCAGCCCGGCCTTGAACTCACAGAGATCCACCTGCCTCTGCCTCCCGAGTGCTGGGGTTAAAGGCGTATGCCACCACCACCCGGCGGCTTTGAATGATTTTATTCATTTCCTTTGTCTGTCTGTGTTTTCCTGGATTTCTTTAAGGTATTTGCTTATTTCCTCCTTAAGGGTATCATCTGACTGGGTATTGTTGATTGTGCTCATTTGCTGGCCCTGGTCATCTGGGTTTGGGGCTATTATCATTTAGGTGCTGATTCTGAGTCTATCTGTGTTGAGTGGATGGTTTCCCACCTTGTCTTTTGTTTCCTCTTGGGTCTTCCGGCCTGAGTGGCCTGTGGTTCTGGTGAGCGGTGTCTTTGCTAGGGTTTTGGGTGCCCTCTTGCCTTCTGGGGCTTTGGGTACTAGCTTCGCTTCTGGGGTTTTGGGATCTGGCATGGCCTCTGGGGTTCTGGATACCATTGTAGTCTCTGGGGTTCCAGGTACCTGGGGTTCCTGATAGCAGTGTGGCCTCCGGTCGAGCAGGCATCTTCTGCTGCAGTTGTGGGCTGGGATATGGAGCCCAGGGGAGGAGCTGCTGTTGGGGATTGCTGGGCAGGCCCTACACTCAGAGTGTTAGCAGGGAGTGGAGCTGTCTCACCTGGGATCCTTAGTATCTCTGTGGACTCAGGTAGAGTGGGAATCCTCTGCTAGGTTGTGGGTCCAGAAAGGAGACCAGAGGAGGGGGAGCTGTTGGAAACTGGGTTCTTAGTACCAGTGTGCCCTCTGGCAGAGCAGCAGTCTTCTTCTGGGGTGTGGGCCAGCATATGGAGTCCAGGAGAGGGGGTGCTGTTGGGGACTGCTGGGTGCCGCTTAAGTGGTATTGGCTGGCAGTGGGTGGTGTCTTGCCTGGGGTTCCTGGTCCCAGCATGGGCACTAGTAGAGCAGGAGTCTTCTGGTGGGGATTGTGCTAGAGATCAACACTGAAGCCTTTCTTTTTATTCTTAAGACTCTACTGAATATCTAGAAGAGTCCTGAACAGAAGCACAAACAATGCCAGCACACATTACCTGATTTCAAATTGGGATAGAACTGGGAAAAGAACACGTGCATAGGTATCGGGGGGAAGAGCAGAGGATGCAGAAATCAGTCGTGTGGTCACAGCCATCTGATTCTTAATAAAGGTGCCAAAAGTGCATGTGTTGGGGAACAGACATTCCTAAAAAGACAATTCTGGAAACTCGAGTATCTACACATTGAAAAGTATTCCTAGATCCCCTTCTTTCCCTCCTTATAAAAACCAACTCAAGCTGGGCGGTGGTGGCACACACCTTTAGTCCCAGCACTTGGGGGAGGCAGAGACATGCAGATATCTGTGAGTTCGAGACCAGCTTGGTCTACAAGAGCTTCTTCCAGGACAGATTCCAAAGCTACACAAGGAAACATTGTCTCAAAAAACCAACCCCCCCCCAAAAAAATCCAACTCAAAGTGGATCAAACACTTGGACTTAAGACCTCCAAGACATTCTTTGGAGACTGTCTTTCCTGGCCATTCATCTAACACAGAGCAAATATCAATCCTGTAAAGGACTGAAATCGGGCAGGACATTGAGGCACACTCTAGTCCCAGCCCTGGGGTAGGGCATAAACAGGCAAATCTCTGTGAGTTCAAGGTCAGCCTGGTTTGTATAGCTAGTTCCAGACCATCCAGAGGTTTATAGTGAGACCCTATCTCAAAAAAACAAAACAAAACAATAATAACAGCAAATAAACAATCTATTTAGTAGTGGAACAAATGCTCTGATTAACTATTTCTGTCCCTCTTCCTGATCCCCTTTCTGTGTATGTGTGTGTGGGTGGGTGAATATGAATGTGTGTGTGAGTGTTATTGTTGTTTTGTTTTGTTTTTGAGATAGGGTCTCACTATAAACCTCTGTGTGTCGGGGAATGAACACAACTGTTTGGGTGCAGGTAAATAAATACACCTGAACAACATTTGCAGCCCTCAACTTCTGAACAGATGCACAAATGACCCACATATACACTGTTAGACACCAAGGAAATGCAAATAGAAGCAATACTGGAATTTTGTATCAAAATGACAAATGGCAACCTTAAAAGAAATTCTGGGGTTAGGAGATGACTCAGTATGTACAGACACCTGGATCCTCGCCTGATGATGCAGGGTCAATTCTTAGACCCACGTAGAGGTGGCAGAAGCAACTGACACCACAAGGAGTCCCCTGACCTGACACCTGTACCATGCACACACACACCTCATACCTGCACCATGCACACACACCTCACACCTGCCCCATGCACACACACCTCACACCTGCCCCATGCACACCCACACCCTCACACCTGCCCATGCAAACACACCCTCACACCTGTACCATGCACACACACACCTCACACCTGCCCCATGCACACACCGACCTCACACCTGCCCCATGCACACACACCTCACACCTGCCCCATGCACACACCTATCTCACACCTGCCCCATGCACACACACCTCACACCTGCCCCATGCACACACACACCCTCACACCTGCCCCATGCACACACACCTCACACCTGCCCCATGCACACACACACCCTCACACCTGCACCATACACACACCCTCACACCTGCCCCATGCGTGCACACACCCTCACACCTGCACCATACACACACCCTCACACCTGCCCCATGCACACACACCTCACACCTGCCCCATGCACACACACACCTCACACCTGCCCCATGCACACACACCTCACACCTGCCCCATGCACACACACCTCACACCTGCCCCATGCACACACACCTCACACCTGCCCCATGCACACACACCCTCACACCTGCCCCATGCACACACACCTCACACCTGCCCCATGCACACACACACCCTCACACCTGCCCCATGCACACCCACACCCTCACACCTGCCCCATGCAGACACACCTCACACCTGCCCCATGCACACACACCCTCACACCTGCCCCATGCACACACACCCTCACACCTGCCCCATGCATACACACCCCTCACACCTGCCCCATGCACACCCATACCCTCACACCTGCCCCATGCACACACACCCTCACACCTGCCCCATGCACACACATGCCCTCATACCTGCCCCATGCGTGCACACACCCTCACACCTGCCCCATGCACACACACACCTCACACCTGCCCCATGCACACACACACCCTCACACCTGCCCCATGCACACCCACACCCTCACACCTGCCCCATGCAGACACACCTCACACCTGCCCCATGCACACACACCCTCACACCTGCCCCATGCACACACACCCTCACACCTGCCCATGCAAACACACCCTCACACCTGCCCCATACACACACCCCTCACACCTGCCCCATGCACACACATCCCCTCACACCTGCCCCATGCGTGCACACACCCTCACACCTGCCCCATGCATACACACCCCTCACACCTGCCCCATGCACACCCACACCCTCACACCTGCCCCATGCACACCCACCTCACACCTGCCCCATGCACACACCCACCTCACACCTGCCCCATGCACACACACACCTCAAACCTGCCCCATGCGTGCACACACACCTCAAACCTGCCCCATGCACACACACACCTCATACCTGTCCATGCACACACCCACCCTCACACCTGCCCCATGCACACCCACACCCTCATACCTGCACCATTCACACACACACCTCACACCTGCCCCATGCACACACACCTCACACCTGCCCCATGCACACACACCTCACACCTGCCCCATGCACACACATCCCCTCACACCTGCCCCATGCACACACACCTCACACCTGCCCCATGCACACACACACCTCACACCTGCCCCATGCACACACCCCTCACACCTGCCCCATGCACACACACCCCTCACACCTGCCCCATGCACACACACACCCTCACACCTGCCCCATGCACACACACACCCTCATACCTGCACCATGCACACACACCTCACACATGCACCAAGCGCATAAACAAATAATCATGATTTTGGTTTGAATAGAGGGATAAATGGTTGTAGGGATACATTGTTGGTGGAAAAATAAATTTGTATAGGATATAGTATGGAAGTTACTGAAGAAACTAAAACAGTCACCATGTGATCCACATATGCCACTCCAGGGTGTATACTCAAGGGAAATTACAATAGACAAACAGATAAAGAATAATGTTTCCTCAGAAATGCCTGGTGGCTACACTGTGCCAGTGACCATGCCTCCAGCTTCTGTGGGAGCACAGAGGGCTTAGTGGTCAGATCCCTACACAACCAGAGAGCACCCTGTGACCAGGTCTCTAGCCAAGTGGCCTCGGGATCCATGTAAGACTCAAGTGTTGGCTCCAGTTTGTCCAGGGTCCCCTGAGACACTGGAGCTTTGGGTCCAGTGGCAACCGAGGTTAATATGGGTGTGGAGCCCTGATGTCTGAGGTGCTAAAGGTCACTGCAGAGCCTGAAGTCTGCATTTCTGTGGAGCCAGAGGTCCCTTTGGGCCTGTAGCCCTGACTGCAGCCCCCTGGCAGAGACAGGCTCCATTGGGTCTGGAGTTTGGTACCCCAGCAGGATACGGCACTTTGCCTCCGTGGTTTGGTATTTTGACTCCATCTTGTCACCTTAGTGCTTAGGGTCAGCCCACCCTTGATCCTGCTGCCACATAGCCCCTCCTTTGGTAGCCAACATCAATTTCACCAATCCTCATGGCTGGACAACATGTAGACATTCCTCTAAGATGAGTCACAGAAACCAGAACGTCTCCATTGAGAAATAGTCCAAGCGCCTGGAAAGGATTTTAGAGCTTTACTATTGAAAACAAAATAATGATCACAGTGAAGAGTCAAACGCATGCCTGAATTAAGGAAATCTATCTGAGACCTTATCCAGACGGCCTCACAAGTGTGGAGGAAAAATATGGAGGAGAAGTTTAGCAAGGAGACTGAAACACTGAGAACTAAACAAACAGAAATATTTGAAATGAAGATGGTCAGTCTCAGGAACCACAGCAGAGAAGACTGTGCACAAGAACAAATTTTGCGGGCAGAGGCCGATGAGGTAAATGAACATGAATGATATCCCCAAGGAATCTGGGACACATTCAAGAGGTCAAATCTGGGAATTTGCGGCATAGATGAAGGAACAGTGGTAACTTCAAATGGATGAGACAGACTATTTAGTGAAATCGTAGCAGAACACCTTACAAATTTACCAAAAGAATTAAATTTGTACAAACAAGAGCTATATATAGAACTCCAAACAGACATAGCCAGAAAAGAAACTCTCTGTGACATATTATAATCAGGATGTCAAAAATACAAAGTAAAGAAATAATTCTAGTTGGGCAGTGGTAATGCACACCTTTAATTCCAGCACTTGGGAGACAGAGCCACACAGATTTCTGTGAGTTCAAGGCTAGCCTGATCTGCAGAGCAAGTTGCAGGGACAGCCAGAGTTGCATGGTAGAACTCTGTCTAGAAAAACCAAAAATAAAAATAAAAAAATAAAGAAAGGAAAAGAAAAACAATAAAGAGAAATAATCCTAAAAACAGCATGAGAAAAAAAAAGACATCTCACAAAGGCAGAAATGTCGGCGATTGAATTTTGAAACTGTGCTTTCTTTCAGGGAGCTGGTGCTCTGAGATTAACGTTCAGCCTTCCATCTCGTCTCCAGCCGGATAGGTTGGAAGAAGGGGCACCCTCCATCCAAAGCCCAGCCTGCTCCTCTGGGCAGGTGTCTGCTTTGTTCCTAAGATTCTTGCTACAAGGGTTTCTTTGTTTCAAATTCCTGTAGTTCTACTCCTTAGCATTTCTCCTGCAGATGAAGGTGAATACACAAGGCTGCTAGACCTCGATTCCTGCTGAAGTGTGCCTGGACTAGAGGTTAACACAGAACAGACAATTAGCAATAAACACTGAGCTATTTACAAACGCACATAAAGAGCCTTCTAGAGTGTGAGGCCCACTGTGCTCTTATAATGCAGAGTGTAAAAGTGCTCCATCTGCTGTCCTGCTCGCCCTCAGATCCGGTCTAGGCTGTGCAGGCTGCTTCGTAGGTGTTCTACATGTCTCAGCCTGCAGGGTTACTTGTACGCAGAGTTTCTGTTCCACCTGGTCCCAAATAAACACACAGGGGCTTACATTAATTATAAACTGTTTGGTCAATGACTCAGGCTTCTTATTGGATAGCTCTCTCTTAATTATTAACCCATTTCTATTAAACTATGTATTGCTATGGCATGTTACTCCTTTGGTGGCTACATGGCATCTCTCTGGTGACTCCTTTCTCTGTCTCCTCCTGCCAGCATTCCTAGTCTGGTAGCCCTGCCTATACTTCCTTCCTGGCTACTGGCCAATCAGCATTTATTCACCAACCAATGAGAGAGAGGTATATTCATAGCATGCTCAAGGATGTCCCCATCAGTTACTCACATACGCTGGGTAGAATTAAACTGTGGACTGAAGGATATAGAGGGGTTTGTGAAAGGAAACATATGGAATAACATTCTAGACACAGAATGAGCTGGTATTTAGGAAGAACAGGTCGGTCTTGCAGAAGGAAAAGCTTTTTCAAGCATCAGTCATGCCAGTGACATAAGGAGGAGGCAGTTAGGAAGGTACGAAGAGCACAGGTATCATGTGGGAAAAGGGTGATCCGGAAGACGGTGTCTCTAACCCACAGCACAGGTGCCACGTGGGAAAGTGTGTATCCGGAAGACAGTGTCTCTAACCCAGAGCACAGGTGTCACGTGGGAAAGTGTGTATCCGGAAGACAGTGTCTCTAACCCACACCCCAGGTGCCACGTGGGAAAAGGGTGATCAGGAAGACAGTGTCTCTAACCCACACCCCAGGTGCCTCGTGGGTGATCCGGAAGGTGCTTAGCATTTCTAACTCAGAGAGGAGGAGGATGCTTTTGTTACATCCTCTCCAAACTCACTTTGTGGTTCCTGTATGAGTTTAAAAATGGACCTAACTCATCCATTAATCAGCAGCAATGACGGAAAAAAAGGCATATTCTACTTGAGTTAGCAAACTCAAAACAACACAAACCACAGCACCAATCCCATATCTAACCCCAGGTTACCTGAAAGGCAATTAAAAGAGTAGTTGCTGCCACTTATCAAGAACTTAATTGCAGTACAATTCCACTTATTACACATAGAAGTTCATTTATTGTTTTTAACAAACGTATGCTTTGTTGGGATATAGTGGTTTTCATAGTTTTAAATATTTATTTAATTATCTATTTATCTGTTTATTTTATGTTCGTGGGTATGTTGCCTGTACATTTACATTATACGGGGCCACAAGAGGGCATCAGACCCCCTGGGACTTGAGTTATGCACTGTTGGGAGCTGCCATGTGGGTGCTGGGAATCAAACCCAGGTCTCCTGGAAGATCAGCCAGTGCTCTTAGCCACTGAGCCATCTCTCCAGCCCGTGTCCATGTCTTGAAGACAGAAAAGTAGAAGTCATGGGATCAGTCACCCAGGCATACAAGAAGGACCACACCCAGCTTTCTCTTCCCAGTGCCCAGTGTCGGGTCTGCTTTTTCTTCTGTTGACCACCAGGCCATGAGGACAAAAGCAGAGGAAGCAGCCTGCTGGGCCTTGGGTGGCCTGTAAGTGTGGCGGAAACAGCTTCCCGGGAGGAAGCTTCAGCGAGACAACTCAGCTTTCTTCCAGAGTGAGGGAGATGTATATGATGGGAACGGCAGCTCATCACCTAATTTGCATGTGGTAGTCCCATCCAATCATAAAACTCCTAGTACAACGGCTAGTTACCATATGTGGCAGCAGGGGGAGAGCATTGGCAGAGAACTGTGTCAAAGGTCATGCCTAAGATAAGTCAAGCATCCAGGTTCAGGAACAGTCTCCAGATAAGCTCAGGCAGAGTGCAGGAAGCCCCCCGAAAGGAGAATGGAGTCCTCCATCTTGAGCAGAGCTCAGAAAGAGCTGTCTGGACATGGTGGACAGCAACTTTTCATAGCAGGGCCTTCCCACATCCAGTCTCTGAACTTCTTGAGTTTTCTGCCTCCCATGATCTGCAAAGCCCACAATCTTGACTCCTAAGCTGGGAAGAGCCTGAGTATAGAGCCCTACTTTCCCTGGGACAGGGAAGTGTGAGAGCTCCCACCCTGGAGCCCATGTCTTTCTTTAAGTTCTGATCAACTTGTGTGGAATTAACCCAGCATCCCTAGTCACAGATTCTTAATTATGTAACTATGCCACTTTATAAAATGAAAGGTCTCATAAGCATCAAGTAATGCCTTTTACAAAGGGGGCAAAAGCATCAAAATTCAACATTTTACAAGCTGAAGTGCTTTTCGGTGCCTTGGGTTGTCTTGAGCTGTGCCATTCACTCATTATAATGATTAATTACAATTTGTGTATTGGGAATTTGCCAAAAAAAGGAAGAATCTTCTGTGGAGAACTGGCTGAAATCTTACCCTGTAGTCAGCGTAGCGAAAGGTGCAGCATATGCCAGCTCCCTTAGAGGCAGAGCCTTTGCCCCAGATCTCAATGGCTTCACTTCCTTCTTGTTCTCTCCCAGTTGAGCAAAGCATCCCTTCCTCTCCCCACACAGAGCTATTGCAGCTAAGCTCAGAATCACATCTGACATAGGCTGTCAGAACAGTGTGGGTTATCCTAGGGTCACAAGCCAGCAACAACGCTTAATGGATTACAGTAACATGGGATCATTCTGCCCCTCAGCATGGCATGAGAAAGAGTTGTGGCTAATTTTCTCACTGACACAGTAAGTCTTCTGCGTGTCATCCACACTGGCATGTCCACACTTAACTTCAAGATGATCCAGGCCCTAGACTCTTGGGTGTCCTACTGTGTACAGGAAAAGTCACCAGTGTTAACTGTTGCAGACCCCTAAGAGCCCATCCCATCCTTTTCTCAAGCAAAAGATAAACTTCTGGGACCAGAAGCTCTACCAAGAAACCTCCCCACCCCCACCCAGGTTTAGAAAATGCACCAAGTAGACTCTCTCTCTTTAGACATGTCCTGACTACTCAGGATAAGGGGAGAATGACAGGACAACATCTGCCAGGCATTGTGCTGACCATTTCCAGGTACTGACATGAGCCTGAGGTTTAAATTGAGGGCAAGAAATGTGCATAGCTAAACAGTCTTGGTCAAGGTATGGTGCTGCCCATCAGAATATCCGTGTCCAGATTCTAGTCTGTTTCAACATGTCTGAGAAGTTGTCAGACTGCATGAAATCTGTTCCCAGGAGACAAATTCTTTCTTTGGTACTAGACTCTAGCCTCTCCCTTCTCCAAACACCAGCTTCCTGGGGAAATTTCATTTCTTTAGGGATAATTGTCAATCATCTAATACCAAAGGGGAGGGGCACAAGTGTCTCTCTGAATATCTTGCCCCTGTTACAGAAGAGAGGGATTGGAGATTCAGATTAACTCCAAATCTGTAGCATTCGCTGGATTGGTATTCAATCCATGATGGGACCCTTGGACCTTACCTGATGGTTTATGCTAATGAGATGACTCATAGTACATTTCTGAAAATCTATGTTAATGAAATGACCAAAGCTGGGTCTGGACAATGCCAGAAAGACTAGCTGCTTGATTAGAAGATTGGAACTCTCAGTTGTATTCTGTCTTTGCAGGCCCTGGGGATTGGAGGCAGCCAGAGGATGAGTTCAACCGCACAGGAAGTTATTCAATTATTGGGATAATGAAGATGGAGTAAAAGCTTCACTTTGATGACTGGGTGAGTTTCAAGGGTTGGCAGTACTCCATGCATGTGTGTGCCAGAAGGTGATGTATTCTGGAAACCCCAGAAGCTTTCTGTTCAGAGTCCTCTAGTCCCAAGTTCTTAGCTCCAATCTTTCTTTAAATGTCAGATTTATATCCTTTTGAAATAATAAGCTGTAATCATAAATATTGTACATCCTGAGTCTTGTATGCCACTTAAACAGTTTAGTAAGCATAAGGGAGTCTGGAAAAACCTTAAATATATAGTCAGCTGTCAGAAATGAGGATGACCCCTGGAGCCTCCATACTTATGTCTGGTCTCAGGAGTCTTGGCAGACAGGACAGCATTTTAGCCTCATTTGGATAAAACCAGGTATAAAGTAATATGCATAAGGCCACACAGCAAATGAATGTTGTAACTAACATTTGGTAATTCAGTGACAGCCTGGCCTGGAAAGAGCTTGGATTTATTAGTATCAGGAGCCCACTAGAGCTGACCACTCAGACACAGTAGAGCCAATTAGGAGTCTTTATTCTAGCTGGCTAGGACTAAATCAGGTATTCAGGACCAAAGCTCAGCACAGAGAATCTAGAGCACAGGATTTCTGAAGGCAAACCCATGTCCTGGCATCTCTCCTGGAAGCTGCAGGGGAGCTTTGAGTAAGCAAGCGATTTGCCAGAAGGTAAGATAAGCAGTTAGCTGGTGGGGCTTCTGCACCAGTGGGCAGTTTAACAGAAGCTGACATAGAGTTGGGTGATTTTCCATGGGATGCGCCTTCTCCATAAAGGAGATAAAATTCTAGTGAACCCTGAAATGATCTCAGCAAGAACACGGGATGGAGGAGCCTCTGCACTGTCCTGCCCTGTCCATTGTGACCACACACTGTACCCCCGAAATGTAACTCTGTAACTCAGTAATATCCAGTTTTCGTGTTTGTGCACACAGAGCAGAGGGTTCTCAGGGGTGAGTCTGTCCCATAGGAAACATTTGGGTATGCCCTATCTAAAGGACAGAAAGCAAGGATGCTGAATATCCTACAATGCATAGGACAGATTCCTTCCTCACCAGTAGAACATTAACTGGTTAAATGCTGGTTGTATTGATGCTGGGAAGCCTAAAGGGCTATGACCATTCTTCTTTTCACTCATTAGACGAGGATCCAAGCAGGATGTTTCACAGGGGGATGATAGTGGCCTCCTATCTGTTTCTTCAGGATACTGCATTAGGTTGAGTGTTCTGAAAAGCTGACACTAAGATAGAATTCGGTCTGAGCATTTCCTGAATACACAAGCAAGTTACATGAAAAAGCTGCCAAGTGTCCATGGTTTCTCACCCTACTAAATGCTCTCTGTTGCCAAGCATATACCTAGAGCCTCATGGGGTGTGCCCTATCATCAGATGACTAAGGAAGAGAAGGCCTGGTTTACTGATGGTTTTGCATGTTATGTAGGCATCACCCAGAAGTGGACAGCTGTAGCATTATAATTCTTTTCTGGTATAACCTTGAAAGACACCCGCATGGGAAATTTTCACACTGAGTAGAACTTCATTCAGTACACATGGTCATACGTTTTGTGGGGAAGGAGAAATGGCCGGATTTGCAATTATTCCCTGATTCGTGAGCTGTAACTCATGGATTGGCCAGGTGGTCAAAGACTTAGAAAGGGTATGATTGGAAAATTGGTAAGAAAGACGTCTGGGGAAGAATTATGTGGATAGATCGCTCCAAAAGCTCAAAGGACGTAAAGACATTTGTGTCCCATGTAGATGCTCATCAGAAGGTGACATCAGATGAGAAAGAGTTCAGTGTTCATGTAGATAGGATGATCCATTATGTGGACAGCCAGCCTCTTTCTCTGGCCATCCCTGCCACTGCACAATGGGCTCTTGACCAAAGTGACCATGGTGGCAGAGATGGGTTTGTGCTAGGGCTCAACAACATAGACTTCCATTCATCAGGGCTGAGGGAGCTACACCAGCGGCTGAGTGCCAGATCTCACTACAGCAGAAATCAATACTGAGCCCTAGGTCCCGCTCCATTCCCGAGGGTGACCAGCCAGCAACCAGGAGGCAGGCAGACTACATTGGACCACTTCCTCTGTGGAAAGGACAATGCTTCTTCCTTACTGGGTTAGGTAGTTATTCTGGTTACGGATTTGCATTTCCTCTAAGAAAAGGACCAAGATCCGCTGAGGTTCTCGCCAAAGGTGGAGGAGGAACAGAATGGGTAGTAGGGGAATGTAGTTATAAATACCAGCTAAGGCCACGTGACCAGGTGCAGAAATGAGTGTTTAAGTGACACGAGTCTTCCTGTCATATTTTTAAAGAATGTGTTTGTACAGGTTATTGTTTTCTTTCCTCAACTTCTTTTTCATGTGATGCAAATCAATTAAGAGAATATCAACAAGGCTGGAGAGACGGCTCAGTGGTTAAGAGCACTGTCTGCTCTTCTAGAGGACAGGGGTTTAATTCCCAGAATCCACATGCAGCTCCCAACTGTCTGTAATTCTGGTTCCAAAGGATCTGACACCCTTCCACAGACGTACATGAAGGCAAAACACCATTGAGCGTAAAATAAATAGGTAATTTAAATTTTTTTGTAAGGCTCACTCAGTGCCACAAGGAAACCCACAGAACTAACTAACCTGGGCTCACAGGGGCTCCCAGAGACTGAACAGACAACTAACCTGGGCTCATATGGGCTCACAGAGACTGAACAGACAACTAACCTGGGCTCACAGGGGCTCACAGAGACTGAACAGACAACCAGGGACCCTGCACAGTCTGACCTAGGCCCTCTGCATATGTGTGACAGTTGTGTAGCTTGGTCTTCTTGTGGGACTCATGGCAGTGGGAGCGGTGGATGTCTCTGAGTCTGATGCCTGCTTTGGGACCCTTTCCTCCTGCCAGATTGCTTCATGCAGACTTAACAGGAGAGGAGGTGTCTAGTCTCACTGCAACTTTATGTATCATGGCTGGCTGATATCCATAGGAGGCTCGGCACTTTCTGAAGAGAAACAGAGGAGGAGTGGATGGGGGTGGGAAGACGATAGGTATGGAGGAGGGACTTTGAGGAGTCGAAGAAGGGGAAACTTTGGCTGGGATGCAACAACAAAAACTAAACGGATATTCATGTGAAAAATTGTGCAAAACCTGTCACTGGCAAACAACAACAAGGCAGGAAACACATTCCTAGCACTAGGATTTTGTTTGCTAGCCTGTGGTGTCTAGTGTGGGAATTATTGTCCCAACATAGCATTTTAACTGTTTTATGTTTGTTTGTTGTTGGTGGTGGTGGTGTGTGTGTGTGTGTGTGTGTGTGTGTGTGTGTGTGTGTGTGTGTAATCTTCCATGGTACTAGGCAGGTTTCCATCTGACTTTCTGTAAAGGTTTTTAGAGTTATTTAGCCCTCCTCATACTCCCTCCACCCCTACCCTCTCACCGACACCCCAATTTAACCCTTCCTGTACCATTAACCCCCCTTCTAGTGCTGTTTCTGTCTCTCCTCCCTTTAGACCCCTTATTAATACCCTGACTCCTGTGGATGTTCTGAATGAAATACACATGCTGGAAAATCAAAGCTAGTATCCAAAAATGAGAGAACACTGTGATCTTTATCTCACTGGGTCTGGCTTCCCCCACTTGGAATGACTGTTTTCAGCTCCATTCATCAACCTGCAAATTTCATTTTTCTTAGTAGGTAAATAATAGCCCCTTGTATAAATAGATCACACGTCCCTTATCTATTTGTCATTTGATGGACAGCTAGTCTGATCAATTTCCTGAATATTGTGACTGGAGCAGCAATGAACATAGAGGAGCAGGAGTCTCTACAGTAGAGGTAGAGTCCTTTCGGTACATACCGGAGTGGCATGGCTGGGTCATACGGTAAATCTGTTTCTAACTGGTGGAGGAACTTCCACACTGATTTCCAGTGGCTACACCAGCTTGTACTACCACCCGGAGTGACTGAGCATTCCCCTCCCCCACACTAAATTACTTATTCATCTTAGCCATTATGACTGGGATAAGAGGAAATCTTAAAATAGTTTGAATTTGCATTTCCCTGATAGCAAGGGCACTGAACAGTTTTATAAAATGTTTCTTGGTCATTTATGGCTTCACCTCTATTTATTTAGCTCCATGCCGTATGTTTTAGTTGGCTTGTTTGTTTTGATGTTTAATTTTTTTCTCTGTATAATCTAGGTACTAAGATTTATAGATGGTTGATAAAGATTTTTTTTTCCCATTCTGAAGACTGTTTTACTCAAGTGATGGTGTCCTTTGCTGTACAGAAACTTTTTAGTTTTGTGAGTCCAACTTGTCAATTGTCTGTCTTCACGCCTGTGCTATCAGGGTCCTATTAAGAACGACCTTTCCTAGGCCAATGTGCTCAAGTGTATTCCCTACTTTCTCATCTACCAGACTTTTGCTAATGCTATTGGCTCCCTTCCAGAACTTGATGTAAGACCTGATTGCTGAAGGCATCATGTGTTTGAGCCATAAAAGGTGGAAACAGGAAGCTGGTACTTACCTGGAAGCGCCATCCCTGCTGATTGGCTTTCAAAGTGCCAGCAGGTCCCAGGCAGGAGAAAGGTCACCACTAGCCTCACCTGTGAACCATGCCAGCTACAATGATGACTGGCCTAGCAAACCGTGCCTACTGGCTCAGTAGTCGCTGACCACTTTTAAGATTGAATTCCAGTCCCTCTCCACAAGGTACAACCCCATACTTGGCACCATTGTTGAGCCAAGAACCTGTAGCTACGCAGATCATAGACCATAGGGGAGACCGTATTGCTATTCTTCTTCTAATGGACCTTGAGTTAGAACCAACTCCGAACAACGTTCATCATGCCCATAGATCACACATCTCTCAGTCCTCGCAGAGAAGCTTCTATTTTCAATACGTGGTAATTAAGACAAAGACCCACATCCGTACTCCACCCCTGTCTCCCAGGGCTCGGGAGTCATCGTGGGAACAGACAGGCTATAAGAGCCGGAGATACTGAATCGACAAGAAGCAGTGTCCTCCAAATACCACAGGCTAGCTGCATGCACGGTTGTGAGGTTGTGACTGAGACAATGCACGCCATGGTTGTGACAGCACGCCCAGGCCCTGTGACAGCTCAAGCCAGACCAAGTCCACCAGGCAGAGGGAGGCAGACACGAAGCCCTACCCTTAACTGAGGAGCTACTGGCAAAGGATGCTGCTGGGAGAGGAAGAGTAAGTTTTCTTTAAGAATGCTCCCCCTAGGGCTGGTGGGATGGCTTAGTTAATCTTGGTAGGAGCCATCTCTGCAGGGAATGTCACTATCCAGGGGGAGAGAGCTATGTGCACATTTTCTGTGCACTATCAACACCAGTGCTCTGAGGAAGGCTTTGCCACTGTGGAGCAGGTTGGGACAGGGCAGGGCAGGGAGGCTTGGCCATTCCCCATGGGTCCATTCCTGACGGGTGCTTGGTGGGGGAGGGGAAGGGGCGTGGTCTGTTTAGGTGGCATGCAAACTAGGCGAGCTGGCTGCATTGAAAGGCCCAGGTCCTTTCTGCATCTCTCTCCCTTTCCCTTGATGTCCCCACTCCTTTGCTTGTGATTCTCAGTCAGTGACCTGTGGCCAAGTCTGTGTCTGAGAATTCATTTTCAGGGAACCCAAGTTAGGACAGATAAAAATATACATTTCACAGAAGAGGAAATAGGAAAGACCAACGAGCCTAGGAAGAGAGGTTCAGCTTCTCAGATAAATTAAAACTACCGAGGGAAGTACCATTTTACCTCAAAGTCTGGCAGAAATTAAAAGTGCACTTTTGAGAGAGTGTCTCACAAAGCACAGGGTGGCCTCCTGCTTGCACCACCTGAGTGCTGGCTAGGGCTGTGGCAGCCAATCTTGGTTGTCGACAGACTCTATCTTAACTGGGGACGGTGGGACCAGATTTCTGCAAGTTGTGGGTGACAGAGCCAGGGACCTGACTCATCAAAGTAGTGTGAAGGACACAAAGATTAAAACAAAAAAATCATCCTCAAAAAGAGGTTGAAGCAGTGGGAGGAGGGGTAAGCTAGAGAAACAAACTCTCCAATACGATGCAGAGGGCAGAGAGCCTGGACAACCTACGGAGTTAAGACCCAGCTGCAGCATCATAGTGCTCGCAATTCTGATGTTTCTTTACCCAAAATAACTTCCCTGTGTTATTCACACCTCACGGAAGCTGGTGTCACAGGTGTCCATATTGCTCTGGTTCTGCCAGTGAAAGAAGTGACACAAGGGAGGATGGGTAACTTACCAAGTGTCGTCACATGACTGAGTTATCCACACTGCTATCTAAGTGGATGTCACGTGACTGTGTTATCCACACTGCTATCCACGTGGATGTCATGTGACTGTGTTATCTACACTGCTATCCACATGGAAGCCCAGATTTGGTTCAGGAAGCCTGATTTCAGAATCCCTTCTTTTCCTAGTTGACCAGCCGTCTTTCAGTGAGTGGCTGGGCCACTGAAGGTCTCAGGGCAGCACTCCGCAGTAATGCCAGGAGGGCTAGCGGAACATGTATAGAATGGTTGCAGGTGGACTAGTGGTCCCTGGGAGGAAACGCGGCTCTGTGTGTGGACAGAGAAAGGACTGTTTTTCTGCCAGGGAAAGAGGACAGGAGTTGATCAGTGAGGCGGGACCAATGGGCGTGGCTGGTTGAGCAGGACACTGGGTGAGTCTGGAGATGCTGTGATGGACTTGGGTTATTAACAGTGTATAGACGCACCACGAAGTAAAACAGAGACCAAGCCTAAAGCTGAAGCTCCAGGAGCAGGCCCAGGGATGGAACGCAGGACCTTGGGCACGTCAGGCCAGGGTTCTGCCCTCATCTACACTCCATCCACTGTAGGTGTAGCTTCTTTTATTTGAATAAACAAGTGGCATACACAAGTTAGCCTTAAATGTTTTTAAAATCTCTTCATAACTGAAAAGGTAGAATATTTGCCTTTTAAAATGAATTTTAAGTTAATATATTAATTTTAATATATAATATTTAATATATGTAATTTTAAGTTTATATATTTGTTAGTATTTAGGCATTTTACTGGCCTGTCTTTGCAGTTCTGACAAGATACGTCCTCAGCTACTGACAGTAATACACCACCTGTACCTATTCACTATGTTCCCTTTAAAAAGGGCCCTGCCCACCTTCCATATCTCTGTCTCTTGTCTCTCTCTGTCTCTGAGTGTGTGTCTCTCTCTCTGTGTCTCCCTCTGTGTCTCTGTCTCTGTCCCCCCCCTCTCTCTCTGTCTCTCTCTCTCCCCCTCTTTTTTCTCTCCTGCTGCTCCTGTCCCAGGAGGCCTGTCTTCCTCCTCCCCTTTCCCTTTATGATGCTTTTCCCTTAATAAAAACCCCTTAATAAAAACCCCTCCACTTGAACTCGGTCCATGGCATCTTTCTCTCTCAAGCTGATGTTTTAAAATTACAGCAACGTTTATCTGAAAAAGCGCACAGGAGATGACTTAACAGCCAGCAAATTCATGGATATAAGCAGGGTTCTGGGTCCTGCGATCCTCAATGACATAGAAAGGCTAGGTCTGTGTCTGTGAATAAAGAAGTGTTATCTTCAAGTGGGTTTTAGAAATCACAATGAATAGAGATTTAGGCTGGAAGATCAAAGGTGCAAATCAAGAAGTTCATTCCCAGACAGAGGTTATCCAAAGTGCAGTCATTTTATGAATATTTATATATTCATATGAATCACACTGTACTTACCTTAATTATCTGAATCCCTTAAATATCCTTCTATTCATAAAATGTAGTTGCAGAGCTATGAAAATAACTCAAGTATCTGATACTCATGCAGGCATCTGTTTCCTGGCTTTTTATGCGAATGCTTACGAAACAGGTCTTCCTAGAGAGTGGAATACATTTGGGGTTTCGATATGTAAAACAACTCCTTCTGCATATTGGCAAACCTCAGTACTCCCTACCCTTAACCAGTCTCTGAGGCCTCAGACCCATTATTCAATCCCCCTTTTTCAAGAGATTTTTACACCCCACCTCTTCACCCTGCAATACTCCCCACATTGACAGTCAAAACATAAATAAAATAAAAAACAAACAGACAAATAAGTGAAAACAGACAAACAAACAAAAAAAACTAACAAAACCTTCTACCTAGTGCAAGCGCTCCGCTGCGTTAACCCTGCCGTTGTCCTCTCTACCCTGTGGTCCCCTCCAGACCCTGCAGACCGGGCCTGCCTCCCCTCTTTCCCTCCTGCCTGCTTCAGTGTGTAGATAACCTTCTTCATAGTCCCACAGCCAAGCTGACACCACCTCCCTCCTCGGTGTCTTCAGCATCAGAAGTTACTGGCTCTCACCTTCCAAAGCCCAACTCTCCTCTCCCCAAGGCACAGGACACTTAAAATGTCCTCCTTCCGGCCCCAGCCCGGCACCTGTAGACATTTCCATCTTTACACGTCCAAAGACTGAGGCTGTGCCCTTGGGGATCTTAAAACTCTTTCTTAGGCTGGCTTCTGCCCCTTTCACTGACCTCTGCAGAGCTCTAGACACACCACCCCTGCCTGTGCTCCTGCTGCAGGCTCTCTGCTCATCGAATCTGACGAGTTACCTGTGGGATCCTCACTGGCCACCTCACCACCCACTCCCACCACTGTCGTCTCCCTCAGTTCCTAACTCACAGAGGACTCCAGTCCCTTCCGCCGTCTCAGATTCTGTGCCCCCGAACTGGTCTTATCAAAAACACATCTCTCACATCTGCTACTTGTCCCCCCTCAACCCATCCATGCTTATCCCTTTGCTTCAATGTCCCCCAGACCCTCTGCCCTCCTGTCCCAAACTCTCAAAGACTACCCCCGACTCTCATACACAAGAGGGTCCTCTAGCTACTTCTACCTACACACTTTATATAGATGGCAGCCCCTTCCTGTCAGACAACCATATCAGACTGACCCCTTCTGTATCAGCAAAGACAATTGCACTGAGTGACAGCCCATCAAGCTGGCCTTTCATCACCTGCAACTCACCTCACTTCCCTGCAGGCTACCCTACCACATGACCCAGATATCAACATTCCTAACCCTCCTTCAGTGCAGGACACTCTCCAAACCCCACTTTGCATCTTCATCCTCACCATCTGGTCCCTGTTCCCTCAAGATCATCCATTTCCAGCTGCTAACCATTCCCAAACTAACCTCGTCTCTCTTCTCACACTCCTGCTTTTCCTCTGCCCAAATGGTTGCTACACATCCACTGCCAACTGGCTCCCCTAAATTCATTAACTGTCTAGGTGTCATCGGACATCAAGTGCTCTGAACACTTCCAATTACAAGACATCACTAAACCCAATCCATCTCCTTTCCGACACACACACTCTAGTGACCAAACCCTCCCTTGGATCCAAGTCATCCACAAGCTCTCTCTCCTCAGCTTCACTGACCTCTCCTCTTAACACCTCCCAGCAGTGCCCTCCCTTAGCTACAGCCTCCCTCGATGCCGATATCCCAGTTGCCAACACCCCACCCCCAATACTGACTGCTTGTTCCCTTGACCATCCAAGTCCCCCTTTGAGAACCAAAGCCAAGGTCTCTCAACCTCTCCACACCAACTTCAAACCCCTGTTACAGACTGTCTCTCTCACTGTTTGCCAAGAGCTTCCCAGTCATCTATGTTCCTAAAATACCCCAATTTCAAATCCCACCTGGTCCCCCCCCCCACCAAAAAACAAAACCAAACAAAACCCTGTTCTGATGTAATAGAAGCCTCTCAAATTGTATTCTCTCCAACACAACTAGACCCTGTTTTCAGGTGACAGTTGTTCTCCAGTTAACTTAATACAGGCAATTTAAATTGTCCTGACTCTTAAGAACTCTCAAACAGACTCCAGGTAAGCACCCTTGCCAACCAAGAGTCCACTTCCCCACCTGTCTATTTCTGTGGGTGGGATCTCTCCCCATCTCCCTGGTTCTCTCCCTGTCTCCCTGGTCCTCATTGTGCTGAGCTTGGGACTTTCCTTATCAAGTACCAGCACCATGGGCCTGACAGTTTCAAATGTGCATCCAAGATAGTTTTCTCTTAAAGTCCTTAACTTTACCTCTGTCTGTAGTCCATCTGTTCTTGCAGATTTCAAATCAACTACAAACTGCTCCAGCAACTCACCAGCTCCAGAGGTTTCCTTGGAATCTGCATCTCTGTCCAACCTCACAGATTATACTTCCCTAGCATTAGATGGTCCCTCAGAACCAGAACCTGGACATCTAAGGAAACAGCCTCTCTTCCTAGCCTTGGCCAACATTCCAGATCTTCCTAGCCTTGACCAGCATTCCAGCTTCCTTGGGTCCCCAATTATGACACCCCAATGTCAGCAGGAAGCAGCCAGAGAGAATGACCCCCATTTACCCATTACCTAATGGCCCAATAACAGAACAAAACAGTGGGCGTGAAGAGCTCTATAGGCCTGATCAAGGCAAACATGGCTCCGCAAGGCTTGCCCTTCTCTCTCGCTCCCTCTGCCTTGCTAAACCGTGAGGTAACATTCTGAAAGTCAGCCACCAACGTCTGTTCCCTTATGTGGTCACTTCTGCCCCCTGTGGTTGACCACCAAGGTCAAAGTATTGAAGTCCAGTAATCAAAATCCCCCTTTTAATGACCCTAATTAATATGCCCAATCAAAACAAATCAACTCATCCTATCACGGATTTTCCTCTTTCCCCTTTATAAACTGCCATTTGCCTAGGTGCCACACCTGTCTCCTCTCTGTACAGAGGCTACCCTTTGTCCCTCCAGGACAGATGTCCTTTCCCTTCCCCTGTTCCCTCCCCTTCTCCCTCATCTTCTATCTCCCATCTCTGTCTCTTATTCCCTGTCCCGAGAGCTTGACCTGGCGTGTCTCGTGCCAAACCCAGGCCTCTCAGGTGTGCCCCTCCATTTCTGGATTGTACTTCATTCCAGACGTGGTTGATAGCTAGTACTAGCCAACACACTCCCCAAGGCAAGAGACCCAGGGACCCCCATCTCTGCCCAGCTCATTAAGCCCACAGCGGGCCTCACTATGCAACCAAACCCACACTCTGTACTTACAGAGCATGGTGCAGAGAGGCGGAGAGGAGATAGCCAGCCCCTGGATCTGAGAGGTGGAGAGGAGACAGCCCCTGGATTTGAGAGCCCTCCCATCGTCTCTGGCTAGTTAGGGCTGTGACCTTGGAAAACACCACCTATTTATGGATCAGCTTCTGGTGAAACGGGACTGATGTTGCACCAGCTCACAAAGGCTTTTGTGAGGATGATCCAGCCACTGGATGATGGTGAAGGCCTGAGCGCTAGGCGGGCCCTGGCCGATGCTCCTCAGGCTCTAACCTCCCACTCTGTCATTTCCGTGTCCCGCTAACCCCTGAGAAATGGGGATGTGACTCCAAGGACAGTCAATCTTCATTTTTTGAATTAACTGATTTTAAAAAAAATAATTAAAGCACTTTTTTTCAAATGTCTGGTTATAGTCAACCCACAGTGGTGTCCAGCATTGTCACTTTAGGAAAGTTGGGCCTTAATTACCATTCTTAGGTGAGGAAGAGCATTACAGGGACCTGACACTAAGCTACAGAATCGAGCCATTAATAATGCAGACACTCACGCAGGGTACATATAAATATTAGGAACTTAAGCCTCTTAAACTCCAGCACTTGGTCAAACAGGAAGACTGGATTAAGTTTTCCAAGAGGGTACCCTGAGGGGTTAATTGGTGTCCTTAAGTAAATTTGGGGAACCTGGGGTCAAGTTAAGTGGATTACTGCTATCTGCCCCACACATCTCTGCTGTCCTCAGAGCCTCTGTTAATTTGCACTGTAAACCTCCTCTCTATGGAGTGAATGCTGTCTAGACCCAAGGGCCTTGCAGTGGAGCAGGCCAGGGATCTATCTTCTAGCTGGATGCCTTTCAGATCCCTAACCCAGCCCATTTGGAGTTCATCGAAGTATCCTGGAGGACCTCAGTAGGGTTCATTACTAACAGAGTGGTGTAGTTCCAGTCCCTGGGTAGTCACTTGAAAACTGCCATGCTGGAGCTACAGCTGGGACTGTTCTCTTAGCCTATCTGGAACCAGCTAGTGAGATTTCATCTGTCCTCATGTGACCCATCTGGGTGCTGCCTGACACTTGGAGTTTTCAAAGTTCCCCAGAGCGGAGAACCACCAACCTCTGGCTGGAACCCATGACAGGCTGGGTCTGAAAGGCGAAGGTGCCGAGCAGAGCTTGTGGGGGGTAAGAGGGGAGTAGTCACCAGCACAGATGGGGAAAAGGAAGCTTGTGAAACTGAGAAGTCACAGAGAGGGAACCGAGGACAGGGTGACCATGGTGACTGGAGCTACACACAATGTGTCCTTCCTTGAACACCAAACCAAATGCAAAACAAAATGGGAAGTTCAAACGCAGCAAGATTCTTGCTAGGAGCTGAAGAAAGCAGAACGTAGGAAGTAGGGTCTCTCCAAGGAGACTCGGCGCTAAGAGTCTGCGAATGACAGCTGAACGGACTGTCCCCTAAGGACCCCATTTTCAGTTTGGCTCAGGTGGTGCCATTGTGTGCTCCGTTTCCTTCCAGTATAGCAAACTTTATGGTCTGTGACATCACCTCTCACAAGTCCTGAGACTGTTGGACCCAGTGGGGAAGAAAGGAAGCCAGAAGCCCTGCACTAGGAGGGCTTGCTGCCTTGTGGCGAGAGTGTGGTAGAAGGCAACCGGACATCCAGTAGGGCGGCTCTCTTCCCTTGCAGACAGGCTGGTCCCAAGTGAGCCTGGATGTATCTAAGCCAAAGAGAGCACATCTGTGTGTGTGGTCCTACGGCCCTCACTGCGGGAGTGGCAGGCATTACTTGTTGAGGGCTGGGCAGTCTTGATGTGAGCTCAGACCCAGCCTCCCCATGCTTCTCAGGACAGATGTGTAGAGTTAGAACTCAGTCACCAGCCCAGAGGGCTCGCAGTCACGCAGTGATGACCCTGTGGCAGGCAACAAGTACTCTCTACTTATCTATTTCCAGGTCTCATATTGTTTTAGTAGATGATCTAAGTTTATATATTGAAAATACAATCTACATTATGTTATTTATTCCTCTATCCATTTATTCTTTCATCCATTCATCTAATCATTCTGACATTGAAATCTATGCCCAGCACTGTAGTTAACACAGGAATAGAACAGTGACAGATCAGTCATGACCGCTACACATTGATCAGACCACTAAGCAGGCACAAATAAAACACATGAATGTCAAATGTAGTGCCTGCTTCTGGGGCTGAGGGGATTAATCATTAACGTTCCCCCCAGCTTGCCCTCCCCCGCCCCCAGCAGTTGCCTCGGTTTAAAAATAGCTAAGAGTTGGGCACAGGAATCAAGAAGACAGGGACAAGCATATCACTTTCCCAGCTGAAAGAGTGTGTGGAGGGACAGTCCCCTGAGCTGCAAAGCTCAGGCTGTGGGTGGGGTAGACAACAGTAGAGCAGCAGCTTCTTTAGGAGGGCTCCCTTCCAAAGCATGGGGACACCTGGGGAGCCACTAAGGGCTGAGCGAGAGTTCCAGTGTTCCGCCATAGCAGAACCTCTGTGGGAAGTCTATGGGGTGGAGACTGGTACACGTCCTTGCTCAGAGAGAGACTGACCACAGCTGGCCCAGACTCTGTGCCCATGAGGCACTTGACCTCCACGACTTCTGCTCCCTGCCCTTTTGATGTTAAGAAATCGATAGTGTCCCTTGATAAGAACAAGGGACACCGTGTTGAAGCTTACTGAGACAACGGTGGAGACTCGAGGCTGACAAGTCACAGGTGCAGGAATTACAAAACCCAGCCAACAAATAGACAGGTGCTCAGTTAAGTTTGCAAATTCACATTTAACTGCATACCCATGTTTTATTGAAAACTATAGGTGGGCAGATAGCTTGATGGCACAAGCCTTTAATCCCAGCATTTGGGAGGTAGAGGCAGGCAGCTCTCTGAGTTTGAGGCCAGCCTGGGTCAACTAGGACACTGTCGCGGAAACTGGTGATCTGCAGATAGAGAAATGAGGCAGACTCCAGTCCTGCTTGGAGGTAGTCCCTGAGAGACAGTGATGTGGTGGGCATGGGAGCGTCTAGGGCCAAGGGCAGCTGGGACTGAGTGAGTCCTTGGGTGGCGCCAGTGTCACCAATGTCAGAAAATGAGAATGAAATCAGCCTTTGCATTACGTTTTGCTGCTGTCCTGGTATGATATCATGTTAGCTCCAACATCTGCCTGCTTATCGACTGACTTGAATATGGGCTGCTGTTGAAAACGAAATTGAGGCAGTCTGCTTGAAGGGTCTGCTACTGAAATGGAGACCCAGCAGCACCCACAGCACACGGCTCACAGTCCTCGTCTTGCTGTGGCCCATGTGGCATTGCGGTGACAGAGAAAATTATGAAAAGGCTCGAGGTCAGCAGATCATGCTAGCTAGTCCATAGGTGGGTTGAGCACCGTTCTGATTGTATAACTCTGGACAAATCCCCTAACTCTTTGATTAAATGGTGTAATGAACATAATCTGTCATAGCACTTGGCTGGTGCAAACTTCCAGTGAATTACAGATATGGAAAATATTTTAGTGATATTCGGAAATTGTTGAGGGCCGGTGTGTGTGTGCATGTATGTGTGTGTGTGTGTGTGTGTGTGTGTGTGTGTGTGTGTGTGTGTGTGTGTGTATAATATGTGAACAGCAGTGTCTCTTTCCTCTCCTCGTGGTCAGCTCTGTAAGAGCACAGGTTGCTGTGTCCTTCCCACTTGGCCCTGGGGACGCCGACACAGAGCAGGCAGTAGCGTGTCCCCGTCTGTGCAGCTGTCTAGTCACTGGCTCACACGCCACGCTGCTGCCCTTTCCCATCTTCACTCTGGTCCTCGTGGCCGTCACTGTCCCCGTCTCCTACCTGGCCTCCCCCCCCCCATATTGAGGCCAGTAGCAATATGAGACCCACCCCAAGTCTTTCCTGGACTGCTCTTGGAGGTGTCAGATCCCCAAAGATACTGTGCTGGGACAGCCAGCCCAGGATTCACCCTCTGAGGTAGGAGTGACTTTTCTGGAAGGTGGCAAAGCCAGGTATCTGTGGCTTTTCCAACGTCTACACATTAAGTCTAAAATCCCTAATGTGATATTATTTGAAAGTGAGTTGAAAAGGTAATGTGTATTTATATATGTATGTGTATGTGTATATATGTGTGTTCATATGTGTGTGTATGAGTGTGTCTGTATGTGTGTGTATGTGTGTGTGTATATATGTGTGTGTATGTGTGTGTGTATGTGTGTGTGTATGTGTGTGTGTATGTGTGTGTATGTGTGTGTCTGTATGTGTGTGTGTATGTGTGTTCATATGTGTGTGTATGCGTGTGTCTGTATGTGTGTGTGTGTATGTGTGTGTGTGTAATTAGGCATGAACTTGAAAGAAATTCTAACACCAAAGCAAAACTCCTTGCAGGTTGCTATCTGCTGGCCAATGTTTTCCATCTTTAAGGAAGTCCATCTCTAAGCCATGGTCTTAAGCCTTGGAGAAAATTCATACTGTGTTTTTCTTTTCTTTTTTCTTTCTTTCTTTTTTTTTTTTTTTTTTTGGTTTTATGAGACAGGGTTTCTCTGTATTGTTTTGGAGGCTGTCGGTCCAGCCCGGCCTCGAACTCACAGAGATCCGCCTGCCTCTGCCTCCCGAGTGCTGGGATTAAAGGCCATACTGTGTTTTTCTTAGCTTTCTGGTGTTCTACCTCTCAAGCATACACAAGGGCCAGCCTTGAAGGGGAGCTGCCACAAAAGGTGTGTGTGAGAGGCAGGGAGCGCCTGTTGCAAGGAAGCCCAGGACGTTGTCTTCTTCAGCAGCCATCAGTGTGTCCCTGGGGCCGTGTGGACTGTGTGGTGCATGGTGTCACCTGTCTTCCCCAGCACCAACCAGAAGCAGCTGTGTCCAGCCTACCCGTGGGAAAGCTAGTTCTGACACTGGGTGTAAGGTGATGTTGACTGCTGTTAAGGATTTCTGTTGCCCGAGAGAAGAATCCTGATCAAAAGGAAGAAATGGGAGTGGGTTGGCCTCAGGCAGTGCTGTAGCCAGAGGCTTCAGCGATAGATGTTCCAGGCTCCTTTGCCTTCTGTCTGCTTTTCTCTTCAGTGGCTTCTTTATCGCTGCTTTTCTGACCCTGTCTGGGCTCCCTGCAGTTGGTAGTAAAGTGGGGGTAGTCTGGCTCCGATCTCCAGGATGTTAGTCACCAGGAGCCACCATCAAGCCCGAGCAATGGGTACACTGCCCCACAGCCCTTAGGACTTCCCGAGAAAGGGAGGGCACCCGGGCAAGGCAAAGAGAGGTCTGCTAAGTGTTGATGAAATGAAGCAGACAGGTCAACGCGCTTTTCCCGTTTACAGATGCAAGCAAGATTTTCCAGGTATGAGAGGCAGAAACACGAGTAGACCAAAAGCATAAGGCAGAGAGTTCTATGAAGATACAAGTTTGGAGACCCAGCAGAGACAACCGGCATTCCTGTCTGGGTTTGGTTGTAAGCCAGGGCCCTGAGAAAGATTAAAAAGAGCTAAGAGTTTTGTCCAGGAGGGGGCAGACCATGCTGCCATTCTGTCTTAAGGAGTTACCTAAATCAGTTCCAATTTTGGGCTAGCAGTGGCCATTTGTCCAACATATTTGAGGCCAGATTTACACTGACAGGTGAAACAGAGGCTCCTGTTTCGGTTCTCCTACCTACAGCTCCCCTAAGGCAGCCCTCAAACAGCCAGAGTGTCTTTTGCTACAGAAAATTTGGAACCTGTGACTGGGCCCAGGGCCAAGGTCCAGGTGTCAGTATCCTGTTACGTTGAGTGTCCTCTATGTCGAGAAATGGCCAAACGCACCTGGAACTAAGGAGCCAGCCCCAACCTACACAGTTCCAGGGTTACGGAGCCGCAGGGCCAGTGGGAGGCTGTGAGAGTTTTCGTAATCTCACAGCCAGAGCCTTAAGCAAAGCTCCAGTGAGCCCCTGGCCCTCACTAGGCGCCTCTGAGGCAGGGCCAATAGATTCCAGTGTCTTGTTATGTTGTATGCATGTTCTGGCTGAATCCAGTGTGGCCTCCCGCCTAGACCATGGTGTTTCAAGGCAATTAGGTGAGAGAGAAAAGCAGAAACAGAGTGAAAAGAAAGGCTGCCTCAGAGAAGTGGGTTGTGGAACATTAGTTTAACTGTGTAAAGACGTGTTGCGTTTGCTATGTTGCAGAATATTTGTTTAAGTAGGAAAAGAAATGTTCTTGTTTTACCTTGCCTGCTTAAGGCACCTGATTGGTCTAATAAGAAAAAGCTAAACAACCACTAGTTACATAGAGAAGGTATAGGTGGGGTCTGGCGGGCAGAGAGAATAAGTAGGAGGAGGAATTTAGAGTCAGGGAGAAAGAAAAGGAGACAACGGAGATGTTGGAGGCCAGGCAGCCGGAAATGGAGGACGCAGGAAGGTAGGACATACAGAATGAAAGAAAGGTAAAGGTTAGTCATGGGATGTCAGATGGAGTCTGGCCCTGACAAGAAACCAACCACGTGAACCAGGCTGGGCCTGGTTGTGAACCACTGTGGGTCATCTGGTTCAGACAATTTCAGACCAAGTTTCATCATGTGAACAATGAGTCAGTCTTGTGCATAGGATGAAAACTCAGCATACACTCTGAATATCGAAGCTTGGATGAGCTCTCCTGACTGGCTGTCTTCTGTGCACACCATCACACGTCAGCACCAGAAAACATCCATGTCTAGAAGAACATCCGTGTCCAGAAGAACATCTGTGTCCAGAAGAACATCTGTGTCCTCACACATCAGAACCAGACAACATCCGTGTCCTCACACATCAGCACCAGAGAACATCCATGTCTTCACACATTAGTGTCAGAAGAACATCCATGTCCTCTCACACATCAGCACCAGAGAACATCCATGTCCTCACACATCAGTGCCAGAGAACATCCATGTCCTCACACATCAGTGTCAGAAGAGCATCCGTGTCCTCACACATCAGCACCAGAGAACATCAATGTCAGAAGAACATCCGTGTCCTCTTACATATCAACACCAGAGAACATCCGTGTCCTCACACATCAGTGTCAGAAGAACATCCATGTCCTCACACATCAGTGTCAGAAGAACATCCGTGTCCTCACACATCAGTGCCAGAGAACATCCGTGTCCTCACACATCAGTGTCAGAAGAACATCCATGTCCTCACACATCAGTGTCAGAAGAACATCCGTGTCTACTTACAGGAAGAAGAAAACACGTGCTCCATGTTTGGAACTCCCTCGTGCTGCCTTGTGTTTCTTGCTTTGGTTGGTTTGAGCTTGCAGCCTTTCCCCATCATGAACCTAATGACGCAATGATGTCAGTGAGTGTGTAAGTCTGGGAAATCACGAAGCTCACGGGTGATGTGGGAAGACACTGCACTTGTAGGAGGTATCAGAAGCTAGGGCCATCTCACGGGTATTGCTCTTTTTGTTGTTTGTTTTTCCAGACAGGGTTTCTCTGTGTAGTCCTGGCTGTCCTGGAACTCACTATAGACCAGACTGGCCTTGAACTCACAGAGATCCACCTGCCTCTGCCTCCTGAGTGCTGGGATTAAAGGTGTGCCACCACAACCCAGCTGCCATTCTTTTTAATCTTGTAGTTGGCTTTGAAGGACAGACAGCAGCTGGTGGCAGAAGTGGGATGTATGGGCCCAAACCTGACTTGTTGCAACATGTAATGTGGGAAGAAGAAGCATGAATAGACTGGTTTGTGAAACCTTGATTTTTGGATGGCTGCAGAAGATTTGGAAATACCTTTGTTCTGTGATCAGCTACTGGAGATAGATCTTTCAGGAGGAATTTTTAAATGAAAGCCCACACTCCCAAGGGGCTGTCTTATTGCCTGTGTAGGAAACAAAGAGGGACAAGAAAGAAGTGGAACATATAGTCACCTAGTTACGGCTGTCTATCATATCTAAAGGGTACAAAGGGAAATTCTGGGGTCAATTTTGATGCTGGGTAAAGTTTGGCCTCCACCTATTTTATGTTAATTTTCTAATTAAAATATAATTACATCATCTCCTCCCTTCCCTTTCCTCCCTCCAACTCTTCACATGCCCAACTTGGTCCCTCTCACATTCATGGCCTCTTGTTCTTTAATTGTTACATATGTTTATAATTATAAAAACAACCCACTCAATTGCTTTGTGGTGCTTGTACGGACATTTTCAGGGGTGATGACCTGTTACTGGATAACCAGTTAGGGTGCTCATCCCTGAGGAAGACTGTTTCTCCCACTCTTGGCGTTCCTTAGTCACTGTGGTTCTTTGTCTAAGGTTGGTGCTCTGGGAGATTTTCCCTTCCATGTTAGCCTGTCTATTGACTTACAGAGCCCCCATTCAAGGATGTAGTTGAAATTAAGCTAAAAGAAAGTGTTGGTGTGGGCCTTCGTATTGGTCCAACCTTAGGCCCGTTCTGGTCTATGAGCTTCAGGATCTGGCCTATAACAAGGGAAAATGTGATGTTGAAACAATTGTAAAGAAGTTTAGAATGTTTTAGAAGAGAATGGGCAAGCAAAGAGGAAAATGAAAGGTAAAAATCATCCAGGCAGTGTCAAAAAACATTTTTAATAAATGGGATGAATAAAGAAACGTGACTGGTGCCAAACCAAAGCCACAATGCTACACCCTCAGAAGTTGGCTAGACAGATGGCGGCCTTCCCAGTCTCCATACTGAAACCCTCTAAATTATCAGGTTAGTTGTTGGGACCAGGGGGAACTCAAAGGACTGCCAGACCCCAGGAGTGCATGAACCTCCTACCTGAGGCTGACCTCATTCTGCAATGAGCAGAGCAGAGTCTGGTGGCTTGTAGACAACAGCATGGAGATCGCCCGGCTTTCCCTGCCTCAGTGACTACAGAGTTTCCTCTTCTAGTCCTGTCTTGGAAAGAAGAGAAACACTGAGTTTGATTCCTGAATTTGATTATTTTGCTAGATCTTTGCTATTTTAATAATCCCTGCTATGACTTTACTGGGCTTCTGTATCATTTTTTAAAAACATATTCTGCCATCTACCAGCAATAAAACCCACAAATGAAAGCCAATAATGCAATTTCTTAGTTGGTGGAAGAGTCTATACCAGCCCAAGGGACTGAACTTCTAGGGTTGAATACAGAATCATTTATATCAAGTTGTCATTTCCTTTCAAGTAGATGATTTTTTTAAATTCTTAATCAGTAGATTTTGCAATAAGGGCATTCTGCAAATGCACTGTTAGCTATGAAGAACTTGCAGGTGTGGAGAATACTGTAATTTATGCTTTTGATTTACTCATGATGCCTAGATAGAGAGGTATTGGCTTTGTTTGTTTAGTTTGGTTTTTACCATGGCTATATAGATCCGGTATTATAACATGGGTGGTTTTTAACCTTGTCACTCTTGACAATTTAAGCTGGATAACTACCTTTTGGGGGCAGGTAGGAGACTATCCACGAACTATAGGATCTTTAACAGTATCCTGACTTTTATGTACTTCATTGCTGAAGACTACCACCCAACCTCCACACTAGCTGTGACGAAACAACTCTAGATATTGCTCAATGTCTCTGGAGGGAAACCATTACCCCAGTAGGGAGCCACTTTCACAACATTTAAAGTGATCCCCAGGTGGACAGCTGGTGTGCTTCTTGCTGACTATTCTCCATGGCAGTGGCTACACCTCCCGTGAGGGCAGGGGTGGTAGAGAAACAGAGCTAGAGAGCAAAAATCATCGACCCATCCCAAACGGTGACAGTTCCACTCTTGGTGCAGGGTGCTTAACCTTTGTATCCATGGTTACATTACAGACAATCCACAGGAAAACCAATACATTATGCAATCACCAGAGAGAGCTAGGGTTAGCCTGAGGGTATATCTGGACATTTAAGTTACTTTGATCTTTTGTTATTGTTGCTTATATCTTAAGAAACCTAATTGATGCAGTTAGGCAGTGTACATGGATTTTTTGAATACTTAGACTCCTATTGCACCATTTGGTCTAATGACATAATTCTCCAGAGTCAGTTATCCTTAAGGAGTGTGGTATAGTGTTCTCACAAGCCCTGCTTTGTGGGGAAACTTGGCCTAGAGGACAAAGACATTGCCAGACTCTGTAAGATCCTTTGCTTTTGAGTCCTTTGGTCTGATTCTTAGGTCAAGATTGTTGATCTTGGAGATATGGAAAATACCATGACTATTTCTAGCCATCTCCCTTCATCTCTCTCTATAGATACTTTTGGTTTTATATGTTCTTTAATTCAGTTCATTAACTGATATCTGCTATGGGCAGAGGAATCAGTTAGGAGGAAAGAAACACCTGTTTCTTCCTCCCCCAAAGAAGATGGAGAACAGAGGTCGGAGTGGAATGGGGAATATTAAAACTGATGCTGCCGTGGAATTCAGGGAACACAGAGCTCACAATGTTAACTCTTTTAAGGATTCAGTGGCATTAGGTGATTGGACACTGGTGTGAAACCATCACCATTTTCACTTCTAAAACTTTTCATCACCCCATGTGCATTGCATTAGTTCACGAATAACTCTCAGCTGCTTGTCCTCTACAGCTCCAGATAGCCACCACTGTTTTACCAGCTAGTCACTCATATGCGTGGGATCATGGAACATTTGTCCTGTATCTAACTTATCTCAATCACCATATTATTTTGAAGGTTCACCCATATTGTGGATCCATCCATTTTTAGTGCTGAATAACATGCCGGGAATTGATGTGACACATTTTTTGTTTACCCATTTGTTGGATGATAGCTATTTGGGTTGTTTCCATCTAACTTGTATGAGATTAGTATACAAATAACCCTTTTTCTTTAGTTTTTTGAGACAGGGTTTCCCTTTGTAACCAAAGAGTTTTGTCTGTCCTGGAACTCGCTCTGTAGACCAGGCTTGCTTCAAACTCACAAAGATCCGCCTGCCTCTGCCTCCCGAGTGCTGGGATTAAAGGCGTGCGCCACCACCACCATCCAGCTACAAATATCCTTTAAATTCAGAGAGAGAGAGAGAGAGAGAGAGAGACTGTCTGTCTGTCTGTCTGTCTGTCTGTCTGTGTCTCTGTGCTGGTGTGGTGTGTGTGCATGTCAGAGGACAGCTAGTGGGAGTTAGTTCCTCTTCCTTCCATGTCAATCTCAGGACCATGAGTCTAGGTATCAGAACAGAGATAAACACTAGTAATGTCTAGATTGGTAATTTTTGGTTACTTATAATATTTTCTGATTATGAAGGTAAGATAATCATAACGGGAAAACTGAAAACATTAAGTGATACATAGAAGAAAGATCAAATCAACCAAATTCTATCACCTAGAAAAGAGTATCTTTGAAAATATTTCACCCTTGTGGGGGGTTTTGGGTGGTTGGTGGGACTGGGCTTTTTTGCAGTACTAGGAATTGAATGTGGGGCCTCACACACGCTTGGCAAATGTTATACCACTCAGTTGCATTCTCAGCTACCTTAATGTTGATATCCTGTGTCTCTACTTAAAAGTTGAAATCATTCTCTTTTAAACCATAGCGTTTTACATTAAGAACATGAATATTTTTCCTGATACTAAGACTTATTTTATGGTAAAACATGAATAACAAAATTTTCTGTTCTAAAGCACAAAATTCAAAGTAATCGTAGCATGTTCAGAGTATGCAGTCACCACCGTCGCTTCCGGAACACGGTCTCCCGGAAGGAAACCCTGTGCCCTTTGGGCCTGCGCCTCCCTCACAATGCTAATGTGATATCTATCTCTGTGGACCTGCCCATCTCACAAGAATTTAAGCATGGCTACGTGACGTCTGGTGACTGGAGTCTTTTGCTTAGCACAGTTGTCAAGGGTCACTTAGTGTATAATCCATGCCAGCACTTCTTCCCTTTAACGGCTGGATAGCATTCCAGTGTGTGGTTATCCTCTATCACGAGCATTTGAATCTAGGGGAAGCCCAACTCATCTATTCATTCATTTAGACAGGGCCTCAATAATATCCCAGGCTGGTCTCGAACTGGCAGTGATCCTCCTGTCTCTGCCTCCTGCATGTGTTAGGAATGCAAGTATATGTCACAATGCCTGGATCCATGTTTTTCATTCTGTTGTGTTATCCCTTTGTTGCCGTATCTAAGAAATAATTGTCAGATGCTAAGTCAAGGAGATTTATATCCACGTAACCTCATAAGTACATTTGAGCAAGTTTTTGTATTTTGTATATAGTACCTACTCTTCAGCATATGGAAATCGGCCTTCTGAAACTCGTTTGTGGAATGGTGTTAGCGGCCTGCTGTAAAGATGATTCTGCGGTTGCAGATCATGGCACAGTATGTTATTCACTCCTCACTCCTTGTAGTGTTGTGGAAATGCATGTCACTCCTTGTCCAAGAGAACCCACCCGCATCACAGTCTCAGGAAAGGCAACCCCAAGACACACAGCCCTCACTTTTGGATGTAGCTGACTGACTACATGGAGATGCATCAGATTCTGCCCTGGAAATGTGTTTCCCACAAGGATCCATTGTGAATAAGGTCAGGTCTCGAGGGTGGTACTGTGGGAGACAGAACGTTTGGGAACTGGGGTCCAGTGGAAATTCCTTAGGAGCCTGGGGGCATGACCCAAGCGTGGGACCCACTGATGCGTAGACAGATGCACAGACCGTCACCCTCCTTCCCTCTTATTCCTGCTTCCTGACCTAAGATGGGCCGTTCTTCCTCCGCACGTGCCACTTTGGCGGTACGGTCCTCAGCGGGGACCGGGGAGCTGCCGCCTGCCCCCTGCTTTCTCTGTGTGACCAGGAGCACTGTGTGTGCTGCTGTGGCAATGAAGGGTTAACTGATACTGACACGGAGCTGTACCCGTCGATGTGGAGAAAAAAGGTTAAAGGTCGTGGGAGATCTCGGGATTGATGCTGCCATAATGAGCTTTGTATGAAGGGAACCGAGGTGGATTTAACATACCACCTGTGAGACACGGAGAAGTTGTGTTTGTCAACTGACCCATCAGCTTCTCTGCTTCCTTTATTTCTTCTCTTCTCGAATTGGTTTGGGTGGATGTCTGCTCTTCTGTAAACAGGGTTTCCCGATGGAGATAGACCTGGTACTTGTTAGGAGTCTTGGTTGAAACAAATGAAGTATAAGCCCAACTCAACTGACTTAAGCAAAACAAAACAAAACAAAAAACCAGAGCATGCCACAGAAGGTGCCTTGGCTTATCAACCAGAAAGCCCAGGCTCCATTGAGTCCATTGAGAGCCTAGAGTTCCTCATCTCCATCTCTCAGCCCCCACCTCCTGGGGCATTTGCTTAATTCTCAGCCCCTGAAGATCTGCTCCATCTGATAGCAGGCTGGAGGGAAAGGAGAGTTCCTGAGGCCACTGTGTTTGCCTGGGAACCACAGCCACTGTGACTCCACCGCTGAGTCAGGGCCCAGACTGCACCAGTCCCAGGGACATCTGGTGTGGACCTGAGTCATCTGTCCTCGATGGTGAAGGGACAGCCTGCGGAAGTCACACTATAAACCAAGAGGGAGGGTTTATAAAGGGAAGTCTGCGCTCTGTTATGAAATAAATGGAGGAATGGGTGTATTTAGTGGCATTCTACTTCTTTTTTGATATTGCAAACCATGTTTATGCGAGTGTCGTATACACAAAGATTTGCTCATATCTTTCATTGTTTCCTTAGGACACTGTGATCTTATTTGCAAACTATACCAAATTTCATACCGTACACCAACAAGGATAGATTATTTCTCACTGTTGTTCTCTGAGTTGAGCTTAGATGAGTTCTGTCTGTCCTATATGTTTCTGTCTTGTGGCTGGATGTGGTTTGGAGTTTGATGGGGACAAGACTATCCAAAGTAACCTTCCCTGCCCGGGCCTTTCTCTCTGTGGCACATTACCACCCCACAGCTTAGTCTGGGCTTCTTTGTGGTTTGACAAATGGCTTCCAAGAGTGGGAAGATGAAAACTGCCAGCCACTTCTCTTAAGGCCTTGCCTTGAGGGTTCCAAAGCACCACATTTTCATTCTGGTTGCCATCATGAGGTGCAAGTGCAGCTCCAATGAGAAGAGAGAATGGGAGTGCAGTCTGGAAGCAGAAATGCCAGGCCACCACCATGCACAATTAAGGTCATACCCAAAGTTGTGCCCCAGCTGCCTGCAGTGTGTAAGACTGTGTGCTCCACACACAAATTCCAACCCTTAGTAATTTACAGGCTTAGCAGTAACACAGAGAGTGTTGTTGTATAACTGTTCGAGAGGCTAAGCTTCACATATGTGTGGGTCACAGAAATGCTTTGAATATCCATGGCATCAAGGTGTGATGTGGTGTGCCCGTATGTGACATCGTCTAGTTTAATAAAAGTCATCTAACTGATTCGGTCCCTTTTCTACCTCCTTGAAGTTGCCATCACACTGAGTTTTGTTGCTATATTTCCTTGCTATTGTTATCATCTATTTTTTTTGAGGGGGTGGTTTTGTTGAGTTATGATCTGCATACTGTATAATGGAGTCATTTAAGGTACACATTGCAGCAGATTCTGGGACAGAGGTGTGCCCCCCCCCCAGCCAATTTTAGACATGCCTTCCTCCCTAAGATGCCCAGAGCTCTTCAGCAGCGGCCTCATCTCAACTACCCACTCCTGCCCTAGGAAATTATCAACCGGCTCTGTCTATTTAGAGTCACCTTTGGGGGAGCTTCACGCAAAGGGAATCATGGGAGTATTTTACTGTGTTTTGGGTCTGTTTTATAGCTTGTATCGATACCTCATTCCTTTTTGCTGTTGTATCCATTGTAGAGCTTTCGATTATTTTATTTTCCATCTGTGAATGGCATTTAGGTTGTTTCTACTTTGTGACCATCACGTATTATAATGTTATTGTGCGCTCTAGTAAAGTTTTATCTGCAATGTTTTGATCCCTATAAAGGGAGTTGCTGAGTCATACGTACAGTAATTTGGAGCAGATGTTTTCAAAGTGTTTTCCACTTTGTCCAGACTGTGTTCTGAGGTGACTGGGGCCTTCAACACCCCTGCAGGACGTGTAAGAAGGTGACAGTGTCTTCATGTCTTTACCAACATCTGCTGCTCTCTGTTTTCTTGCTAACGTGGTTGTGCAATCACAAGTACATTTCCCTGGTGACCATTGATGTGAGCATCTTTTCATATGCACAGTTCCCTCCTTATGATAAGTAGATACATTTACACTTGTAAATAATGTTCATCTGTTTCCCATGCATTGAGTGATTACTTGCATTTTATGAAACTGTGATTTGTGTAGGTATGGATAAAATAGTTATTTCAATAAATTTAATATTTTTGAGATTCATTCATATTGATGTACGTGGCTAACGTTCATTTCCAATTTTTTTACATTATCAATCTTATGAATAGCAAAATGTATTTTGTCATTCTTCTGTGGATGATGTCTAGGTCATTTCTAATTGTTTTGCTCTTACATACAAAGATGTTATAAATATTTTTTATACATAGAGGCACAGATGTCACAGTTTCTCTGGGCAGAGAGGTGTGGGCCTTCTGGGTCACAATTTCAAATCTGCAGAGCTTCCTCTTCAGCAGATCAGCACCAGCCTTCTTGGTCTACGCTGATCTGTGGGAGTGAGTTACATTCAAGCTCGGCTTCACCTTGCATCTCCCTAGTTACAGAACAGTTTGTCTTCTGCTAGGAGCTGTCCGTGCTCCCCTCCGATGGAGGCGCTGGTTCATTTTTCTGCCTGGTACCTTTTTCCTATTGTTTGTAGAAGTTGTTTTACAACATGAACAACAAGATATGCTGCCATCGGTATATTTTGAGACCTCCAGACATTGACCTCTTTTTAAAAGACTTTTTCTGTCATCTTTTGATGAACTCTTGATTTGAATGTAACAGAGTTTATAATTGTGATATTTAATTTGGGATCCTTTGTGTATTAAGCTTTTCCCTTACTTCAAGGTTATGACACTGTAATCTCAAAGCATCTCCTAAACTGTTTAAATCTTTGCCCTTCGTGTTTAAATATACACTTGAGGTACAGAGGAACATGTGTGGTGCAGTGTAGATTAGCTACGGTCCCAACGCATGGAAAGCCCATATGTAGCACTCTGGCTGGTTTTACGAGTTGGGCTCTATGCCCAGCCCCTGGGTGTGTTTGGGGTGACTCTCTACAGCCCCTGGGTGTGTGTGGGGTGACTCTCTAGAGCCTCTGGCTGTGTGTGGATCACTCTCTTGTCTCTCCTTTCTGTTCCACTGAAATTTGCATGTTATTTTGTTTCTATCCTGCTGACTTAGCAACTGTGTCACTATTAACCAGACAGATTCATCTGGTAATGAAGTCCTCTTTAGTTCCCCTTCCTTGGGAGCATCTTGGTATTCCTGGGATGCCACCATGAACCAAGTGCCGCCCACCATGAACCAAGTATTAAATAAAAGAATTTCTTCAATTGCATTTCTATTCTTCTTGACTTCCAGAGATATGGTAGTTTCAGAAATGGAAAGCATTTCAGGAGAAATGAATGTTTAGAAGCTGGCTGCTACGCACTCTCAAGAGCAACTTCAATATTTTTCTAATCTGTATATAATTTTTCTAGCCACTTGTATCAGTTTCCTGGTTTTAATTTTCAAGTCAGGCAAGGCAGATGACGATGTGAACAGTGAGGACTTGTCCAAGTCTGTTTCACATCCGGCAGTCTTTCGGCTGCTGTAGCTCTGTGAGTAACCCTGAAGACAAGTCATTTGCATATGCATGTGCATGGCTTTTCTTCATACACATCACAACATACCCACTCCTCTGCCTCTTCTTTATTCGCTGGCACAAACAGAGATGCTCAAAATAGCCCTTCCTCCCTATTACAGCTGTCACCTAAGATTTAGAAGAACATTTTTAACATTTATGCATTCATTGTGCGTGTGTGTTTGTGCGCACGTGCCTGCGCATTCACCTTGACGCATGTGCAGAGGTTGGGTTATGACTTGCAGGGGTCGGTTCTTTGTGTCTCCTGTGGGAATCCTGGGGATCAAACTCAAGTGGTCTGACTCAGAGATTTTCTGGCACCCATCTGTCCTGGTCCTCTTCCTCCAGCTTTCCCTGGGCCCCCAAACTGTCCAACGGTGTTCACTAAGACTCTGTGCTCTTGGGCTGCTGTGCCCAGCACATACAGGGATTCTCTCCTGCAAAACAGGGGCATTCATTCCTAAGAGCTCAGCGCTTGGGGACCAACCAGCTTTGGCAAGAGCAGTGAAAAGATGGTTTTCATCAGCAGACGGCTGAGGCCCAGGACCTAGCTGAGTTTTCTTGGTGAAGTCCTGGTTTCAAAGGAGAGAGGTCTTTGCCTTCCTTCTCTGTCTGAGTGGCCAGCTCTGGTCAGCAGAGACCTGTTCCTTATTGAGTTGAACAAATAAAAGCTTTCTGTGAAGTTTCTGCCAGGCTTTCTCCTGGACTGGAGAGGGCATTATGCAAGCTTTATCTTATGGTAACTCCATAATGAAGGTAATTAACCTTCATTTGTGACCTGCAGTTTGTTAGTGGAGCCTTCTAGAGAAGGCATTAAATCTTTGGTGACTTCTGTCCTCTATAATATCAAATGTGCTTTACAAACAGCCCCTGTCAAATGATGATGCTAATGAATGCACAAAAGAAATGGAAACCAATTCTCTTGGAGTTTATTATGCTGAGTATCCAGTCAGGGACATTATAAAAAAAACATAGGAATTTGTGGGTTTAACAGTCATTCTCATGAGGCAGTTCTTTAACTGTTTTTAAAGAAGTGAGTTCACTCTCAGTTAGAATTGAGACATAAACCTCAAATGAGGATAGTTTAGATCTAAGTATAATTCAGTGGAATATCCTGTCATCAAGAAGTCCAGGTCTCCACCTGGGCTCCTGTGTCATCTACCGTGATGTCAGGCATGCAGGATTCTGCTGTCATCTTCAGAACACGGCTCCTACATCACAGTGCAGGGGCAAAATCATACCCTCACATCAGCATTCTTAACAATTGGAAGACGGAAGAATATACCCTCTGCTTCAAAGACAACATCCAAGTAGCTTCCAGTATTTCTGCTTATACCTCATTGGCCAGCAACCAGATAGGATTCTGGGAAATGTAGTTTCTATGGAGGCAGCCATGTCCCTGTCTAGAATTTGGGAGTTTTATTACGAAGGTTGATGGGACAGCACAGACATTGGAGACAAATAGGAGTTAGACATATATTTGGATAAAATATGGACTCATTGCTCAACCAAGTTCTGACCGACCATTTATGGCTTGCTCTCTGACTCCATCGCCATTACTCACATTAGAGCCTACGTTTCTATCTCCCTTTTCTCTAAAGAGGGCTGACTCCATGCACTGCTGCTGGGATTTGGGAATCCTTGATTAGGCATTCTGTCACCATGATTTTCTATCGTCTCTAATATCACTAAAATCTCTGCTTTGTAGCATTTATCCTAATGGATATTGTGTGCTGTTTACATTATGATTTGCTTTATCCATCCTCAGCTTCAGGCCTCTAAGTCCCGTGACTCAGGGACCTGGTTATCTTCATGCCCCTGTTCCAGCGTCACACTAACTAGTTCTGTTGTGCCAAACCCTGAACCCCCAAATCACCAAGAGACCCGACCTGATATAAAAGCAAAGAGTTAACTGTATTAATGAGTTAACTGTATTAACTCACGTCCTCTGTCTGTCTGACACAGAAGATGGAGCAAGAAGGACCCGGAGGGATCTTGGGGCAGGGAACATATTGGGGTAGAGCAAGAGGTGTGTCTGGGGTCCGCAACAGTCTCGGGATTGGTGCGCTTCCGAGCTTGGGTGACCTGTCCTGTGTTGATTGGTCAGCTGCAGCTTCAGTCAGGTTGTTATGGTCCATAGGCCCTCCCAGAGTGGTGGCTATGCTCTGCCCTCCACTGTCACCAAGTACAAGCCTGCCAGCTAACTTCTGATTGGTTCCTTACCACATGGAGGGCAAGGTCAGGAGCTCAGCACATGTTGCTGAGTCAGGGGCCTATATCTCACTGGGTCTTTTTTTGCAGCCTGTCATGGCTGCCAAAGCAGGGGCCTGGGTGAGGGTCTGGTCCCTTCCGTTTCTTACTGAGTGTTCCCCTACCCCATGGGAAAACTCATCGTTTATTTGATTAAACAAAAATAAAATGGTCCGCATCTCCCCAGTACTTCTCCAGCCTCTGGAGATCTCAGCGACAGGCTCAGAAGCCTGCTGGCCCACACAGAGGCCTGGAGCTATTATACACTGCTTTTTCACCTGCTCATTATCTGACGAGCCTGCAATGTGCAATGTTAGCGTTCAAGGTTTAGGGGAAAGAAAAACTATAAACAACGGGATGTGGAGGTTTCGGGATTCCATGTTTTATGGAATCAAATAATGAGCTTTTGAATAAAACACTCCCATTTTGCAAGAGAGGTAATTGTTAAATAACCTAGATTCTAGTTTCTTCGACCCATTAATTATCATGAATGAAAGTGTCACTTCATACTGAAAGTCTTCCTCAAACACCTGGGTTTAGTCTCCTGCCACAAGGACAGCACCCCCCCCCCCCCGTGTTTACGCTTTCATGGTCGATGAGTTCTCCGTGCAGGAAGGCCAGTGTTCCGTCTGCTGACCCATGCCGATCCAGTCCTCAGTGCGGAGTAAGCAGGAAGCCGTGTGGTGTGGCGTGTGTAGGATGTATGGCACTTCACCTGTGCAGCGCTCTGCTGGCTTTTGGTTACCCGTCCACCCAAAGTGCCACGTCAAAAAATAAAATGCAAGCAGCTGTGCTTCTGGGTTGGCAGAGGATTTATTCCGTGCAGAAATCTTCATCCTTGCCTTGAAAGAAGAAAAAAAGCTCTTTTGTAAGTGTCAGTCATATATCGGGTGTGAGTGAGAGGGCCACAGCTGAGTTCAACAACGCTTTAAAAATATCTGGGGAAATCACTTTTGCTGTCTCCATGTTCAAGCATCGGCGGACAGCATCGATACAGCATTGGTGGGGGCCGGGGAGAAGCAAGCTGACCTTTAAAACACGTCTTGCAATAGCTCAGAAGCTTCCAGAATGTAGGGATTTGGAGCTTTGAGTTGTTTTGGAAGCTGTGAATTTCAGTTTTCCTATAATATGAGGCTTCGATGGACTGAGGAGGAGTTTCTACATTTGTTAAACCATAGGACTTTTCTGGCATGTCTTCAAGATTTTAACTTAATGATGCCTGTCTTTCATCTTTAAAAGTTTAGTGTTTTAAATTTTTTTTAATTCCCCATGAAATAGGAAATTTTCTTCCCAGGGTTTTAAAGTACCACTTACCTGTCATGCATTTCCCAACTTACACGCTCTTTAGCCTCTCCTGGTCCCTCATGGCCGTATCCCATGCTGGTCTCTCATGGCCCTGTCCCATGCTGGTCCCTCATGGCCCTGTCCCACGCTGGCCCCTCATGGCTATGTCCCATGCTGGCCCCTCATGGCCCTGTCCCATGCTGGTCCCTCATGGCCCTGTCCCATGCTGGTCCCTCATGGCCGTGTCCCATGCTGGTATCTCATGGCCCTGTCCCATGCTGGCCCCTCATAGCTATGTCCCATGCTGGCCCCTCATGGCTGTGTCCCATGCTGGTCTCTCATGGCCCTGTCCCATGCTGGCCCCTCACAGCCATGTCCCATGTGGAGCCTCTTGCCTTTAAAACAGAGGAAAGTTCAGGAGCCCTGGCCCTGACAATCGAGATGAAAGAATGTGGAGGCAAAATGTAAGAAGTGATAAACTTGAATTTGAAATGAAGCCAGTCCTGTTCCACACTGTTCCCAAAATACTTTGTCTTCTAGAGAAATTTAGTCATCAAAGTCTATGCTCAAATCAGGAGTCAAGGCTAAAATCTTACCATTTAAAAATACCACCCCCCAGTGTGTTTCAGCAGCTACCACTTCAGATGGGGTTGGTGCTCTTTCAAACACACACTCATTTCTTCCGTTATGAAAATCGCCTGTGTAACTATTCTTAGCTTTAAGGGACTCTGAGTCAGTGGGGACACTAGACTTTTCTGCAAGCTGGCTGTCAATCAGTACACACCCTGGATGCTTGGTGTTCAGTATGATATGAAGGAGGAAGCCAAGCAGTCGGTTGATGGAGTTGGGCTTCGGTCGAGGTATTGGGGTTGTGGAAAAAGTAGTTCTGAGGGGAGTGGAGGGATACAGGTAGCGCCATGACCGTACTGATGCCACTAAGTGGATAGACCCTGCCTTCAGCTTAGATCTCAAAGAGGGAGTGATGCTTCCCATCACATCCACGGTGAAGAGTCCCTCTTTCTGCTCTAAGTGGCAGATGTCACTCAGATCTGGTGAGAGCAAGAAGCCACCATGTACGATGGCACATCTTTCCTGGAAAGATGGGTAAAAAGGAGTACCAGCATTTTTGGCAGGCAGAGATTATCAAGAAAACAAGCCCTCCTTGACAACGCTGTGTTCAGTCCTGTTTCTCCAGGGGAGCTAAGAAAGCCATCAGGTTGGATGCTGAGGAGGCAGAAGAGGACATCCATGGAGCATCAAAGTCAGTGTGGGCTGGAACCTGAAGATAAGGCTTCTCGCGCACTTGGGTGAATGTGGCTGGTTAATGGTCAGTGTCAGTACACTTCAGAGAAATTTATATTGAAAACACTTAGAGAAGATCGTGACATTGGACAGTGCTGCAACAGCCCCGTGTGGCCCTGTGTTCCGATCGTTTACACGGACTGGCTATCTTTTTGAGTTGAAGGCAAACAGCAAAGAGGAGACACAGCTGTGATTACTCAAAGCACACAGAAGCCGTGAGTCCTGAATCACGTGCGTGGTTAAATGGGCAGGAACCTACAAGTAAAACAAACGGTGGGCATAAGCTCAAGGAGAAATGTGTGCTAAACTCAGGGAGCAACGTGCGCTAAATTCAAGGAGCAATGTGCGCTAAATTCAAGGAACAACATGCGCTAAGGTCGAGGAGCAACGTGCGCTTCCAGCTCAGCAAACTGCGGTTTTTGAAAACCACCATCTCCATCACCTGAGGTGTGGCTGCGGCCCTGGGTTCTCAGGTCTTCTTGAGCTAGAGCTGAAGGGCAGCTCCAGTTAGAACAAGAACAAACCCGAGAGACAAGCACCTGCCTCAGCACCACCCTACAGGAGACCCGGCTGTCTCTGGGCTGGGTGCTGTTTGGAGCTAAGGTGAGGAGAGCTGTGGCAAGCCCGAGGAGTGGAGACCGAGTGGGCAAACACTAGACCTAGGTGAGGAGCCTGCATCTTCCTCTTGACCAACGGACAAAGCTTTTTCCTCCCGGGCCTGAAAATGAAAAAGGCTTCATGCTTTCCTGACTAAAGTCAAATTGAGAGGTTGTATCTGAGAGAATTTTGTAACTTATACATAAAAGTAAGTGAGAATTTAAGACCAGAGAAGAAAAGCAGTGGTGTAGAGCAGGGCAAACATTGACTATCAGCTCCCGTCAGATGAACTTTTGGCTTTGTGAGCCATGGACTGACTTTCTTTAGCAAGTATTTGCCCGGGTCCCACCGTAGCATAAAGCAGGCATAAGTAGCATGTGAATCTCTTTACTAAACACCATTTACAAAACGCAGAAGTGGGGTGGGTTTGACCCGGTAGACATTGTACACCTCTGAACTAGAGGCCTACTGAATTCTAATCATGTCTCTGGGTGACCTCGTATTTTCAGTTCCAAAACCTCTATTTCTAAGTTTATCTGTTATCACTGGACTCCCCTATTTCTCCTCAGTGATATGACACGTGGAAGAATGAGGAACATTGTTAAAGTGAAAGAGTTTTTTGTGTTTTTGTTTTGTTTTTTGTATGTCTACTTGGTTAGTTGGATTTTCAAGACAGGCTTTCTCTGTGTGACAGCCCTATCTGTGCTGGATCTTGCTTTGTAGACCAGGCTGGCCTCGAACTCACTGAGATCTGCCTGCCTCTGCAGCATTAGTGTTGGGATTAAAGACATGCCCCACCACACCCAGCCAAGCAAAAGAATTTTAATGAATAACATTTTGAATTACAAAAATTAGTTAAGTTATAAGTGTTACATAGGTAGAAGGGAGGATATTCCTTCATCTTAGTTACTGTTTTATTACTGGGTCAAAGCAACTACCAAAGAAAGCATTTAATTTGGTGTTCACAGTTCCGAAGCGTTAGAGTTCATAAACATCAGGGCAGAGAGCGTGGCAGCAGGCAGGGAAAAATGGTACCGCAGCTGTAGCCAGGAACTTACATCTCACCCACAGCATGAGGCAGAGGGATAACAGGGAATGGCGTGAGCTTTTGCAACCTCAAAGTCCACTCTGGTGACACACCTCCTCCAACAAGGCCACGTCTCCTACTCCTTCTCAAATACTGTGGTGATACATTGTTTATGACTTATTAAAGCCACTGGAGATCAAAATAGCAACACAGCCACACTAGTTAGCCATAGAAGCCAGGCACACACCTTTAATCCCAGGACTCAGGATTAAGAGGTAGACGGGTCACTGAGTCCAAGACCACTCTGGGCTGTGGGAGAGTGAATCAGACCTCACGCCTTTAATCCCAAGATTTGAGACGTATAAAAGGTAGAGGCATTCAGTCTGAGAATTAGTCTCTAGCCGTGCTGAGGAGAGCGTAATTACATGAACTTCTTGATATTTACATCTTGCACTCCAGTCTTTGACGGGTTTTTTTCCCCTACAGTGACGGACTGCATGCCTCGGGCCATCATCTCCACAAGCAGACTCTCAGGCGTCATCACATTTATCTAGAGTAGTGAACAGTTGGCTGCTTCTTTCCAGTTTGGCTCCATGACTGAGAACCTAATGGGGAAACTGCAGGTTCCTTCGGGCAAAGCTATGTCTTCAGTGTCCTTGGGCAAAGCCATGTCTTCAGCGTCCTTGGCCACTGTGGCTGCACTGGGTGTCTTTGCTTCTGCTACTTGACAAACCTGATCGTTGTCTGTACCTCAGCTCTTTCAGTGTCTCTAGGAAGGACAGTTCTTGGGAAAGGTTAGCATTTGTGTTTAGCGGGGAAATTGAACGTAGAAAGCAGGTAACAGGGTTTCTGATCATCTTAAACGTTCGCAGCATTAATTTCTCCTTGAATCTTGCTTCTGAGGCTTCTCCTGCTTATAACCCCTTGAAAATTCTTGTATTGCAAGAACAAACAAGGTGGCACTCGTGTTTATTTGCCATGTGTTGGAATGGCAGGAGGAAATGCCAGAGATGAGGTTCACAGAGTCAGCTATTTGGGAAAATGGCCACAGGAGATCATGGGCACATTGGAGGGGTAAGAGGCCATGGGAGCAAGAAGCAGAGGATGATGGTGACGTAGATGTGACCAGGTTAGGACAAAGACTTAAGTCCCCAACTTCCCAGACAAGCTCCCTAGACACATCTTGTCCTCAAAGTTGAGATCTGCCCATGCTCATCTCCCTGCTGTCTTTAAACTCTGTTGAAAATACACAAAACTGCCAGAGGAAATAATCCCTGGCAGTGTGGAAAGAGAGGCTAACATCTATCTGAGAGGTATAAAAGGTGGAGGCATTCAGTCTGAGAATTAGTCACTAGTCACATCGAGGAGAGCATGGCTGCATGGACTTCACACCCTGCACTCCAGTCTTTGACAGGTTTTAATGAATTAATTTAATTAATGAATGTCTGGATGGTGGCGAGTAAACAGATGGAGGAGCCCACCGGGCTGGAGTAGAAGCTGCCACTCAGCCGGAGCCCCAGGAGAGCTGAAGTCCTGGAGTCCCGAGGCAGGGACAGCTAGTGTCTGGGGATGGTGAACTGTAGAGGAGATTCCCAATTGAAGCCTGCCTTCAGCAAAGCTGAGCTGACTCCCTCCCACTCACCTCCTGTGCTTCGATGTTCCCCTAGCCTAGCCTCAAGTCCCAGAACTGGCAGCCGTGAGCTCGGCTATGGACCAAACCCTGAGAGTGAGCCCTTCCAAGATGTGACATCATGATGGCTGTCTGGGGAGAAAGGGAGAGATTCCACAGTGCAGGGCTGGAGCCCCATGATAACTGTCCTGGTTCTTCGGGAAGGGTGGGAAGGATGGCTGGCTAACACTTTCACATCCTGTTGTATAACTTTTTCTGGAGAAAGTTGAATAAACGCCTATTTACTGCAGATAGAGCAGCGACAGACCAAAGAAACAATCCCACCCAGGTCTGACCTGGTGAAGTAGTGAATTTATTGGGGTTACTTTTAGGAGCTTGGGGAAGTGGGACGTATGTATTGCTGAAAAGCCCACCCCCGCACAGGAGAAAGCTGCATCCCTGGAATTCCCCTCCCAGCTTCCAGACAGCTCTACCCAAGAGTCCTCTGCAGTTGTTCACAGCTTATAGGACCCCATGGAGGGTCTAGGGAGACACGGTTCTCAGGAGCTCCCAAGTCACATGAGCCTCCCGCCTCCCTCCTGGAGGGAGTGTGACAATCTAGAGGAAACAGCTCCACTATGCATCTGGAAGCTTGGCAACCTCCAGTGCATGTGTCTCACCTCACAGCAGCCACGTGCAGGATGTCCAGGGCAAGGCCTCTTTGACGGAAAAGCTCCCACAGCACTGCAGAGGAAACGGCACGAGTCTGCCTGCCCCTTCACGTGTTAGGATGAAAGGACAAGCCACAGCTCCCAGGCATTTGCAAGAAGCTGTGTTCTCAAGAAAGAGGTGCAAAGAGAGGGAGAGAGAACTTACGGTAGAAGAGAACTTTTAAAGAACTTACGGTAGAAGAGAACTTTCAAAGATAGCCCATTTTTCAGTCACCGAGAAGACATTTGCTAAGGAAAAGGCAAGTGGGGATGAGAATGAGTTCTTTGAAATTAAAAATGTTGGCTAGACATCAAAGTAAATAGTAGTGGTAATAGAATAGAACTTATGGGTAAAACAAACAGGGAGACTGATAGATATGAAGGCAAGGAGAGGAGGGGAGAGAGGGAGGCAGGAAGGGAGGGAGGGAGAGAGAGAGAGATCCTGTGTAACAGAAAACAAGTACTAGCTACAGAAGGAAGGAATGGTGAAATTAGAAAACCTCTATTTGGCAGACACCGTGGTATTAATCTAAGCAAGGACATTATTTAAGGATGCAGAAATGTGTTTATAAAAATTTGCTTCAAGCATCACCAATGAATCACTTATGAAGTACTGGGATTGTTAATGTTGATTGTGACATTAATATTATCAATGTGATGTGATCTAAAATCACATAAGGGACAGGCTGTGGACATGACTCTGCACTGAGTTAACTGAGCGGGGGAGACTTGCCCATTATGGACGGCTCCATCCCACAGGCTGCGGTCAGAGATCGCACAGGCATCCGTCCCTCTGAGGTGCAGTGCAATCAGTTGCCTCTGAGAGGCTCTGACGGGACCAAACAATATCCACTAGCCAGCCATGCCTGCCCCCTCCCCTCGCTGAACAACTGGATTACATTCCTAAAGCTAGCCACCAAGGTCCCTTCCCTCATTTGGCCACTTTCTTCTGTCTGACGCATTCCTGATCACCAAGGTTCACCTATGAAAACCTCACGGTCCAGCAATCAAAAAGCCCCTTTGGGCTACCCTGTGTTTGACATGTGCAGTCAGAACTCACCATTTCTGAGCCTGTTGTAACCCAGACCTCCTATTTCCCCCCTAAAATCACTCCTTGCTACAAAGCTATTTGCTGCTGTTTCTTCCAGGTTCAGATTCAGCCACCACTCTCTTTGCCCTGCTTACTAGTGGAGCTCTTTGTGCTGGAAACTGGCGTTTCGATGTGGTCTGAGGGTCACTTCAGCCTCAAACTCAACCACCAGATCTTCCCATCCATGGACTGTGCCCTAGAGCTGTGAGCCCAAGTTCTCCTGTAAGTTTGCTTTTGCCGGGATATTTTATTATTGCAGTGATGCAAATAATGAATACATTCACCAAGGGAACACATCCCAATTTTACAAAGGAAAAAAAGCCATAGGCAGCTTGAATCAGGTGGTGAAAGTCAACATTGTTAGGTTTCGAACATGGGATAAAAGGCTGAGGTGCCTACTTAACACCAAAGCAGGCCTGGCCTCAGGTTCTCCCAGCATCCCCCAGTCCCCACCTGTTACAGGTATGGCTGGCATTCCCTGCCCTCCACTCTGGCCTCCCCCACCCAGAGGCTCCCTGTGTAACCCAGACATTCTGGTTACCCTTCCTTGTCTGTACCTTTGGCCTCCTGGCTGCTGTGCCTGGCTCCCTTCCCTCCCCTTCTTTCCCTCCCCCTCTCCCCACGTGGCCCAGCTCAGCCTGGTCACGTCCACTCTGGACTGTCCCTGATGTCCCTGCCTCTGGCTATCCTCTCCCGCATATCTACAATAAACTTTCTCCTCCACTGCTCCTGGGAGCCATCATGTCCTTCCCTTTCCTTCTTATTTATTTTTCCCAATTCAAACATTCCCAATAAAGGGCCAATGTCAAGTTCTGGGCGGTGTTCTCCAATGCGGTCTCGAGTCTACCCCCAAGGGATTCACCAGACACGCCCACACAGTAGGCACTCGCAGAACGAATGGCTTGTCCTTTCCAAAGCTTCCATTGGAATGAAAGATGACCAAAGGTGGAGAATGCATTGTTATAGAAAACAAGAGATCCCAGGAACAAAGACTAGGGTGTGCCTAAGTGGCCAGGCGCTGGCCTAAGACGTTTGCAGTCCTGGGTTCCGCGCCCAGCTCGGAGAGAGTAGGCGTGAGGAGGCACCAGAAGTACATGCGAATCAACTGACAGAGAAGAAAAGTGATCTGTACAAGGCATTGTTGGGATACAGGGCAAAATTTGATTAAACCTGTAGATTAAGGGGTAGACATATATGATATATATATTATAGATACATAAATTTAAGTGTTTCAGTTATTTGATGAATTTAAGAATTTGACATTGAAGTATTATAGTAAAGGAAAGTGCTCCATATTTGCAAACTAGAAATGTCCAAAGACAGAGAAATAAAGCAAATAGGACAAAAAAAGAAAAGAAAAATGAAAGCTGGTAACTGAGTTGGTAATTTGGGCTGAGAATGCAAAACACATATTTGTAGTATTCTGGCCACTTTTGCAGGTTTCAAACATTTTTGAAGTAAAACTATTGAAATAAAGTGAAAAAAGACACATAAAAACTGAGCAGGAATATTAGGACATAGCACTTGCTATAAGGAGAACACAAGCCCACTGTTCCATACAAGTACATGTGTATACTGTACTCGAATTGGTGTGGTGGCATGCTCATGTCCAGCCTGGGCTACACAGGGAGACCTTGTCTCCAAAGACCAAAAGGAAACTGGGTAATGAGAGGGAGGGGAGAGAGAAGGAGGGGCGGAGTTATGTGGGAAAGTCAGTAAATAACATGTTGAGGTTAAAGGATGAACTACTTACCAATGGCCCTCCCACGTTTTACATAGTATCTAAATTAGAGCCGTGCTGACACAGGCTTCACTCTGAGATTAGCTTACAGGCAGGACTTTACCCTGGCTTGGTGATCAGACTGTGAAGTCACTGGGCTCTGGAATGTAGAAAGATCCCAGTGGAGGGAAATTTGTCAGTGTCTAATAAAACTTCTGCACCATGCACTTAGCCTTTGACCCAGCAATCCCACTTTGGCCCTTTAACCAAAAAACACATGTCTTAAAAGCCAGAAACAACATTTTTACAAGATTCCTCATTACAGCACTAACTACAATAGCAAAATATTGGCAGCTATCTCCATACGGGTTACATCAGCCTGTCAAGACACCTATAACAAAGCCCCTGATGATGAGATGGCCTGAAAGATGGCAATTTATATCCAAGTTGTTCTGGAGACTGGATCAAGATGTCAGCAGAAGTGATTTCATCTTCCTGTCCTCACATGGCCTTTCCATTGGTGTCTTTCCCTCTTGCAATGACACAAGTTACATTAGGTCAGACCCTGCTCACATGGACTCACTGAACTTGACCAGTAAAGGCCCTACCTCCAAATACAGTTTTGTTCTTTGGTGTTCAAAGGGACTTGGGGTTCAATTAGCAAACAGTCCTCTGCTATAGGACAGTGACTAAGTAGATTGTGCGATAGTTAGACAATGGGGTGCCACATGAAACTATAAAGACACGCAAGAAAACCTGCAGTTGGTACCAGCCTTTTTTTTTCTTATGTATTCCTGTCTCTCCTACATATTTTGTATGTATGTATATGCCATAGTCATATAAACTTGTATGTTGTGACTTGAATATGACAGTTCCCCACATGCTCACATGGTTGAACTCTTGGTCCTCAGCTGGTGACACTCTGGGGAAGCTGGGAAATTTTCAGAAGGTGGATCCCCTCTGGAGGAAGTGGGTCACTGAGGTGGCCCTTGAGGCAAACTTCCTGTTTGCTTTCCGAGTGTAGAGGCCATGTGATCATCTAGCCTCCTGCCCATGCCTTCCTGGCTGCTGCTGGTCCCTGCTGTGACAGGCTGTGTCCCTCAGAGACTGTAAAACAAAATAAACCCTTCCCCTCTGCAGCTCCTTTTGTCAACATACCTTACTGAAGCAATAAGAAAGTAACTAAGACATACTTCATATGCATCAGAGTGCTGTGGATGCTAAGACTCCCCTCTGAAATCAATAGATTTTAACACCGGAACTGGACTATTGAACACACAGCCACAGTCCTTCAATCTGTAGGTCTTCCTAATGAATCAATTAATTACTGTGCTTCATTACTACAGCAAATCAAACTGAACTGTGGATCTTCTAACTAGCCACAGTTGCACTCATCTAATGACACCTCTAATTAGTTCTTGCTACCACAAAATTAAACTTACAGTTTTTGAAAATGTCTCAAGTATTCTACTTGACAGTTGATATTTTTAGGATTTAGGAGTGCCTGGATTTGCAGGTTTCCACTATAACTTACTTAAGCAAATTGAAGTTTATTTCTCTATATAATTTGTCATGTCAGTGACTCAGGCTAATGTTAATGTACAGACTCCACTCAGCCATTCCTACATTCCTAATACGTGGATTTGTTGTCTGTTGATTCCTATGTCCCTGCTGTAGCTCTGGGTATCAAGTACACATTTAACACACAGACAGACACACATACGTAGTCACACACACACACAAATATATATATATGTGTATGTATATATATGTAGAGCAAGAGACATATATAAAAACACACAGGTACACATACAGACCTACACCCATGCACATATATTCATACAGACACACACACAAATATATATATGAGAGACATACATAAAAACACAGATACACACAAATATGTACACACATATATATAAAAACAGATATACATACAGACCCACACCAATACACATAGATTCATACACACACACACACACACACACACACACACACACACATACTCTCAAACATATACATATAATTTCTTTTAGTAAAGAAATTAGCTTTTTGGGGGGAGGCTAAATACCTGTCTTCTCCTCCTGACCATGACCACATGGAGGGCATGGCTCTCCGGCACCACTGAATGCTCACACTCAGCACACAGACTGCTGTGTCAAGATTACTGGGTAAATGCGCTTGACTCAGGTTGTTGGGAGCCTCAGAGACCCTATGGGAAGTAGAAAGGAATGTATAGCTTTCAACAACACCATCCCAGGGCTGCTTGCTTACAATGAATTAATTCAGCGTCAAACAGGAGTTACAAGATTTCTAGAAGTTGGTGTCTATGATTTATCAAAACTTGGATTGATTTTGGTTGATGACTTAGGAAATGGGACATTTTGCAATATTAGTTTGTTCTAAATTGTATTGATCTCAGCATGTTGTATTCTATCTCATGTGTCAATTTATCTTGGGCCAATGCCTATGGCATTGCCAGAAGTGGATATTGATTGATGTACCTGTCAGGCTAGGCTAAAATACCCTGCAGTAACAGTGTCTACGGAGAGTAGGCTGGCTTTTCTCTCTTTCTCCATATGGAAGAAGATGTACTCAGTATTGCCAATTCAACCCAATGGGCTGAGAACTAGCTATGTCATCAAGCCGGGGTTACTTCATTTTTTCTTAAATTCTAAAATACAAGGGAGTCCTTTTTTTCCATCTTTCTGGTACTCATGGTCAGGGGTGTGGAGTCAGGTATGTGCAGGCTCTCAGCCTCTTATTGAAAGAATTGAAAATAAGGGCTCCCACAGATTCGCAAAAGTAGCAAGGAACAGTGCAGATTAGAACAGTGCAGATTAGAAAGAGGGGTACACAGTCAAGACTGGCAGTGGTCATATGAATGCAGATACTCAAGGCCTCAACTGTTGCTGCAGGCTTCATTTTATAGGGTTCAAGAGGAGTTTAATTATTAATGGACATAAAGAAAGCAGTTATCTATTTTGATTGACACATTAAGGTCTATACTGGCTTTTCCTATTTCCCATGCCTTTCCCATAATGCATCTGATTTTAATCATGTGCACACTCAATTATATATTAGCATACGATGATGAGCTGGCTAGTTTTATGTCAACTTGACACAAACCTAGACATATCAGTTGAGAAGATGCCTCCACACTACTTGTAGGCAAGTCTGTTGGGCATTTCTTGATTAATGATTGGTGTAGAAGAACCCTACCCATTACAGTGGTGGCATCCCCTGGCAGGTGGTCCTGGGTTCTATATGAAAACAGACTGAAGAAGTCATAAAGGGCAAAGCCAGTAAGCAGCACTCATCCATGGCCTCTGCATGGCCTCCTGCCTCCAGGTTCCTGCCCTCCTTGAGTTCCTGTCCTGACTTGTGATGAATAGCAATGTACAAGTGGAAGCTAAATAAACCCTTTCTTTCCCAACTTGCTTTTTGGTCATGGTGTTTCACTCAAGCGATAGAAACCCTAACTAAGACATTCATGCAACATAGAAATTACTTGTGATGTCAATGCAGCTAATCTAGTATTGTGTTCAGAGCACAAAGGATTCACCCTCTGTCTTACACACTGTCCCCAGGATGCGCTTCACTTTATGACACAGGTTGACAACTAGGAAGGAGGAATGGAAAAAGAACATTTTTATAAATGGACACACGGTCACTTTCACACCTCTGACCATTATTTAACACACTGGTACTTAGATATGAGACACACATAACTCGTGCATCTTGTTAAACATTGAGGGCTCTGTTACCAGTTAAGATGGGAATTAGTGACAGTGAACCAGATGTGATATCTGCCAAACCAAAAAGGAAGTGCTCGGTTCTGACACGCAATGCAGACTGAAACCAGGCTTGCTGGAAACAGAGCGAAAGCAACACCAACAAGCAATGCTAGGCTAATGAGAAACCTGGAGTGGAGGACTGGAAAATGGGTAGGCATGAACCAAGGAAGATCGACCAGAAGGAAAATCCACCATGAGTAATGGCATCAAGAAGGCACCGGTGAGAGAACTTTTAAAAACCGTAATGTCAGAGTACAGAGAAGAAGGACATGGGAAGCAAGATGACCTAAGTAGGCAGGTAAGGGACAACTACGCAGGCTCTACATAGGGTATTAAGGACTTGGAGCATCACTCTGAAAACGTGCTGTGTCACCAAGGGTCTCGGATAACGAAAGCATCGCCAAGTGAATGTCATAACCTGTAGGAAACAAACGAGAGGGGCAAGAGTTGATATAAAAGACCAGTGCCTCCAGATAAGGGGCAAGTGTAGCTTGATCTAAGTTAATGCTGGAGAAGATGAAATAAAATGAAAGGATTCTGGACCCAGTCACAGAGGGTAAATCCAACAGGACTAGGGTGTGGATTAATCTGGGGAGGTTGTGAGGGGAGAGATAAGGACATAATGGAGTGTTTTTCATCTTTTAATTTTAGCTTTTTAAATATGTTTTTTATTGGTTCTTTGAGAATTTTCTACAGTGAATTTCCATTTCCCTTGCCTATGCACTCAATAGGGAGGGAGATTATGCCCGATCCCCCCCTTTTTCTTTTCAGTCATCAAGTCCTATCTGTGGTGTTCAGTTCCCTGACGCTTCTTGCCTTCTGGGTTTTTTTCTCTCCTGGTAAATCTCTTGTGTGAAGTTAGTTGTGAGGTGTGACTCTGTGGTATTCCTTGGCTCCAGGGAAGAATACCTTTCCTATTGGAGTTTCAGCACTTAACAATGGCATCTATACTTTGGCCTGTTGTGGAATCCCTATCTGAGGTTTGTGCTGCATCTTCCCAGAAAAGGTTTGTCACACAACAAATATCTACTCCATTCTGGAGGTGTCTGTGGCTTGCTAGAAAATGTAACAGGTGCTAAGTATCTATATAGGTCTTTGGGGAGAAGCTTCCATCCCTGTATAGTTCCCTGGAATCTCTCTTAAGGAGGAAGCAAATATGAGTTCCCTACTGTTCCTAGGTCCAGGAAGATAAAAATATGTATTAGATAGGGTTTTCTATGGGGAAAGAACCTGTAAAATATAGGAAGGGGATTTATTAGATTGGCTTGCAGGCTATGGTCCAGCTAATCCAACAATGGCTGCCTACCAAGACAGTCTAAGAATTCAGCAGTTGTTCAGTCCATGAGGCTGGCTGTCTCCGCTGGTCTTCATATACACAGGGATCCTGAGGAAGCAGCTCTATGCCAGTAAATGAGTGGACTTTCCAGTGAGAGCAGAAAGGGGAAGACCAAATGCTTCCTTCTTCCGTGTCCTTGGAGAGGCCTCCAGCAGAAGGTGTGGCCCAGATTAAAGATCTTCCCACCTCAAAGACATGGATTAGAAGTGGCTCTTCCCACTTCAAATGATTTAATTAAGAATAAAAATCTCTCACAGTTGTGCCCAGTTATTTGGGTTTTAGTTAATTCCAGATGTAGCCGGGCTGACACCAAGAGTGGCATCACAGTATCTAAGTTTCCTCAAGAGTGCCTTAGAGAAAGGAAAGCACTTCATGGCACAAGATTTACTCAGCATCTCCCTTGTGCCAGACCCTGGGCACAGCTAGAGTAATCAGATGGGGAAACTGGTCTGTCAGAAGTCAGCAGAGAGAGAGAGAGAGAGAGAGAGAGAGAGAGAGAGAGAGAGAGAGAGAGAGAGAGAGAGAGAGAGAGAACATGTGGTGTGTTCCTATGACCACCAATACTCAAACGCATGTGCAACCTATTGCTTTTTCTTGTTTTGGGATTAACCATGAGTTTTAGCACTTCTATTTATAACTGAATTTTAAAAATGATTACAAACAGAATTAACTTCCGTTCTGACTCTGATGTCATAGAGCTAGTTGAAACACAACACAGTCCCTACCCAGAGTGCATTAAAATAGCCCGAAGTAGCTGTCAAGGCATAAACAACTCAGGAGGGAAGCGTTGCTGTGGCTCTGCTGAACAGATGGTCCAGTGACGTCAGTGTCTCCAAATTACCTGCAGCCACAGCAGATGGAAAAACTAACTCAGCAGCCAGGCCTGATGGTAGGCAAGTCACAGAGCATCAGGGAGGACAGCGAAATGCTGCCTTCCTCCCATTGTCCTAAGGGACCTTTTCCTTTGGGCAGGTTCCTTAAATGAATGACAAAGGATGGCTCTCACTGCCAATGCAGGCTGGAAGAGGTGGCATTTTGTCGTGTCCCTGATGCTAAAACCATACACTGATTCTAAACAGAGGCAATGTGGGGGGTGGTTCCCTGAACACTGCAAGCGTGAGGAGTGAGTTCAGACTCCTGGCACTCACGCAAATGCTAGTTTGGGCAGTTTGTGTCCATGTCTGTAACCAGAGCTGGAATGGAGGTGAGGGACAGAGGACAGCCAACCTCAGAAACCCACTGGTCTTGCTGAACTGATGAGCTTCACATTAATTGAGAGACCCTGGTTTTAGAAAAAATGATGGAAAGTGGTTGGAGAAAATACCTGAAGTCCACATACAAAAGAAGGGAGGGAGGGAGGGAGGGAGGGAGGGAGGGAGGGAGGGAGGGAGGGAGGAAGGAAGGAAGGAAGGAAGGAAGGAAGGAAGGAAGGAAGGAAGGAAGGAAGGGAGAATTTAAAACTAAAGGATTGCCAGGTAGTGGTGGTACACGCCTTTAATTCCAGTGATTAGTAGACAGAGGCAGTCAGATCTCTGTGAGTTCAAGGCCAGTTTGGTCTATAAAGTGAGTTCAAGAGCAGCCAGGGCTACACAGAGAAACCCTGTCTCAACCCCTACAAAAGAGCCTTTTTCTGCCAACTGCTAGCCCCTTGAGTCTCACACACACACACACACACACACACACACACACACACACACACACACACACACTCCTGTTAGTTATCGGCTACAGAGTAACACACTCTCCACTCAGCCAGTCAGCCTAGACTATCTGGGCTACAAAATCTGAAATCCGGGGCCAGAAGCCCAGAGCTTCACGCTCACAGATGAAGTCAGTCTCCAGAGGTTCCTCCTTTACCATGGCGGAGCCCATAGGCCTCTCTGAAGCCGTCACAGCTCTGCACACTGGAGAGCTGCTAACTTCTAGCTCTTAAGAAGTGCAGAGCACAAGGTACCAAGATTTCAGTTAGTGTTTTGGGCCATGCTTATGTCCAATTTCATGACAACTGAAGGGACACTAGCCCAGCAAGCCTTGCCTTTCTCCTCAATTCGCTCTGCCTTGCTGCAAAACACTACATTCCTAAAGCTAGCCCCCAAGTCCATTCCCTTATAGCCAATCCCTCCTCCTAAGGCTGACCACCAGGGTCCAGCAATCAAAAGTCCCCTTTGGCTCACCCAATTAACATGCCCAGTTAAAATTAAACACCTCATCCTAATACAGGGTTTCCCCTTGTACTTTTATATCCTACGGGCCATGTCTGCCTACTCTATCCAGAGGTGTCCTTTGTGCCCTGTCCTCTTTCCCTGGTTCCCTTCCCCTTCTCCCTCATCCTCTATCTCCTGTCTTTGTCTTCCATTCCCTTCCCTTTGTCCCTCTGGGGCAAATAAATCTCCTTTATGCTGAGAATTTGGTCTTTTCCTTTTAACAGCACTGCCTGGAGCAGGGATGTCCTGGGTATAAGATCCAGGAAAATAACCCTGAGACAGGAATGTGAGAACAGGAAATCTGGCAGGGAAGTGGGGGGTGGGGTGGGAGGTGTTGGTGGTCTATGGAAGTGGTGGGGGGGAGGGAAGAAACCAGACCGGAAGGGAAAACACGCACCTCTAAGTCACCCAACCAAGAGTGAGGAGCTAGCTTTGAATCCTCCAACGCCCATGCCCATCTGTCATCAGATGAGATCCGTTGCCAGGGACACTGGCTTCCTTCTACTTTTGGATCTTCCAGGACAAGAGAAAGCCCTCCAGGGGAGAATGGCGGATGTTTCCAGACCAGTGATGTTGAAGGGCGTGTTAATCTGCTTTATGTCTCTATAATAATGCCCGGTGCTGGGCGCTCTATAAATTAAAGAGGTTTTCCTGGTTCATATTTAGAGGCTGAATTCCAAGATTGGGTGGTCCTGTCTATTTGACCTGTGACGAGTTGTCCCTGCCACCCACCCAGCCCCAGCCCCACTGTATGTGACAACACAACAGAAACAGAAAGGGAAGTTACCATCTGCAGTAGTGACCAGCACACGGAAGGCCTTACATTAAAATTCACTCTAGCAAGAACTCACTCAGTGAAATCAGCTCGGTGCTTTCTGAGTGTGGAGATCCTGTGAACAAGCTACCTTCCACTAGGCCCAATCTCTTCTCTGCCACAGTGGGGACCAAGGTTCAGCCTGTGACCACACTCAGCTGTCTGGGACCCAAACAGGGATGTGAGCCCTGTACAGGCAGCTTTCCCTGCAGGAGGCTTTGGGTTGAGATCCCCCTCTGTGGACCCTCCATATGGCCCCAAGCAAGTAAGGTTCAGTTCCCTCTCTCACCTATAGCTTCCTAGACAGCACTAGATACAAGCACCAAATAGAAAAAACTCTGGATACGAAGGAAACCTTAGATACACGGCATTACTGTATTTTTCTCTTTTTATTTATTTTTTTATTTTTTTATTTTTTTGGTTTTTCGAGACAGGGTTTCTCTGTGGCTTTGGAGGCTGTCCTGGAACTAGCTCTTGTAGACCAGGCTGGCCTCGAACTCACAGAGATCCGCCTGCCTCTGCCTCCTAAGTGCTGGGATTAAAGGCGTGTGCCACCAACGCCCGGCTTTGGAAACTCTTTTTTTTTTTTTGGTTTGGTTTTATGAGACAGGGTTTCTCTGTATTGTTTTGGAGGCTGTTGGCCCAGCCCGGCCTCGAACTCACCGAGATCCGCCTGCCTCTGCCTCCCGAGTGCTGGGATTAAAGGCGTGCGCCACCACCACCCGGCTTATTTTTCTCTTTTTAAAAGCTTTTTATGTTTGTTTGTTTGTTTGTTTGTCTAGTTGGACTCTCACTTATGTAGCCTTGGCTAGCCTGGTACTCTCTTTGTAGACCAGGCTGCCCTTGAACTCATGAAAATCTGCCTGCCTCTGCCTCCCAAGTGCTGGGCTCAAAAGCGTGTGAGCCATCACATCCAGTTTCTCTTACTGTAACCGAATGCCAGACAGAAACAGAATTTGTTGCTTTGCCTTATAGTTTCAGAGATGTCAGTCCACAGTGAGAGGCGGTGACTAGAAGTTCACTTAATGGTCACCAGGAAGAAGAGAAAAGGAATATAGGAAGAGGCCAAGGCAAGATACAACATCCCGAGACATGCTCTGTAGCTGCCCAGATTCTCCAAGCAGGCCCTGCCCACCTTCCTCCATCACATTCTGACTCCATCAAGGGATTAGCCCACGTCCCTCGGAACTCCACCATCCCTGGGGACATCCTCAAAGACACACTCACCTGCTGGGCATTTCTCAATCTGACTGAAATTAAGATTAACCACACTAGTGAACATAGGATTTAGAATTATACTGAATGCTACAACGTGTAAGGATACCAGACCCGCTTAGGTCAACTTCCTGATTTCACAAAGGAAGCTTAAAGATGAGGGAAATATTACCCCAAGTGTGCATGCATGAGTGTGCATTTGTATGTGCTGTACGTGTGTGCTGTACGTGTGTGTGTGTGTGTGTGTGTGTGTGTGTGTGTGTGTGTGTGTACAGTCCTGGATTAGAGAGAGACTGAAACAGACCTGCGCACTGGCATTGCTCCGTGTAAAGTGCCTTCTCCCTCCCGCACCTTGGACTGACTTCCTCAGAATTATTCATAGAGTACACATCCAGAAGCGAGACTGAATCATCTTCCTCTCCTGAGAGGGTTTCTATCACCACTTGGATAATTAGCGGTGGTTACCCACAGTGTTGCCCACAGTTCAGAAAGATCTTGAGAGTAGGGTACCTCAGGTCAAGCCTGCAACTGATCCCAATGTCTGTGGAGTACGTGTTGACTCACCAAGCCTGCAACTGATCCCAATGTCTGTGGAGAGCGTGTTGACTCGCTAGAGAAGTCAGTAAGAACATGGCATGCTGATCCTGAAGCTAGTACCAGGGAAAATTTTTTTAATGTATCTACTTGATTGTAATAATGGTATATATTTATAGGAATATTTAAAGATATAAATGAAAAAATAGTAAGTACACTTAAAGCACATCAAAAATAAAGTTGAGGAGGCTGGAGAGATGACTCAGTGGTTGAAAGCCCATGTTACTCTTTCAGAGGACCAGGGTTCGATTTCCAGCACTCACATGGTGGCTCGCAGCCATCTGTAACTCTAGCTCAAGGGGATGCAATGCGCTCTTCTGACTTCAGGCATGAGGCACACGTGTGCTACAGGTACATGCATGCATGCAAAGCATTCATACATAAAATAAAATGAGGAAGAGGAGAACACTGGTGCCTGGAATCGACCCAGACTCTCAAGAATGACAATCAGAAGCCCTGGAGGAAGAAAGGAGGTAGAAACAGAAGTCAGATGAGCTTCTTATATCTTTGGTTGTGAGCCTTGCCTTTAACGGCTGAGCCATCCCTCCTCGCTGATCATATTCCATCCTGCAGTCACTCATGCCTGAATGCAGAATGTGTAGGCACTTTCTCTCCGTGTGTGCTTGGGAGGTGGGGGTGGAAGTCTCCCTAGTTGATCTATATAACCAGACCCTTTCAAGCTAAACAGCAGCAACAGTTTTCATATACTTAGAGGCTGATTTAAACTTCATCTGGAAGCAGAACAAATTCATGGAGGCATTTCTGAAAGAGTAAGAAGAGGAAACTTGCTAACAGCTAATTATGTAATTCATAATTGCCTCTCAACTAATTACAAACCTCCGTGCATTCGTTACTTTTCTCCTTCCTGTGGTGACATACTTGGCAAAGGCAACTTAAGGATGGAAGCATTTGTCTGGCTCACAGTTTAAGAGGACGGGCCGTCTTGAGGACGTCATGAAGCAACTGGTCATGTGGTGTCCACAGTCAGGGAGCAGACAGAGATGAGGGCTGGTACTGCAATCCTCTCCTTTGTGTTCAGTCTGACGCCCAGCCCAGGGTGCCGCCCATACCCCTGGAGGGCCCTTTCCCCTCCATCAGAACTCTCTGGAAATATCTTCACAGGTGCACTAAAAGAAGTGCTTCCCATGTGCTCCTAAATTCCATCAGACTGACAGTGTAGGTGAGCCATCACGAGTTCCTTCTTGTCACCTTGACACCGGAACATGTCATGTCACTTTAAACCATAACACTCTATTCTCAGCCTGAAGCCTCATGTTCATCTCGTAATGCAGAATACATTTGGCCCTCCTCTCCATTTCTACTTTGCTTTTTCATGCATTTACTTAGTGTATATGTACCACAAGCACGCACATAGAAGTCAGAGAATAACTTCTGGGAGGCAGTTCTCTGCTTTTACCATGCCGGTCCAGAAATCAAGCTCATGATGGTCAGGCTTGGCAGAGCTGAGCCAGCTTGCTAGTCCTATTTAGTTCATTTCTGTAAGCACCCATAGTCTTTTTAATGTCCATTTCCTGTTCAGAAACATGAGTGTATCGTGTCTACTGAGGCAATCTCTTAACTATGAGCTATTGTTTATTTTTAAAAAGTTATATTTACTTCTACTATATGACAGGACAGAGTAAATGATCCCATCCTAAAAGGGAGGAATCAGGCCACAGATTGAACCAAATTGAGGTCAAAATTCAGCAAAGTAAATGCCAAACACTGAGCTTCATATCTGGCATTGAGATGGAGTCATACAGCCCCTGCTCTCATTGGCAGTCCGAGTCCTCCAGCTATTCCACGCGTAGCAAACAGAACTTTCGGGAGTGGCCACACCCTGTGCCTGCAGTGTTCCTTAGCAGGTGTCCCCCTGGTATTGTCATTCTCCTGGGGTCTCCATTACAATTCAGGTTCCGCCTTCTCAGCCGCATGCAATGACTAGAGTCACTGGGCAGGTTGGCTTGACCCAGGTAGGATTTCTAGAGCCTCAGGGCAAGCAAGCTTCCTTGACCCCCTCACATTTGTTTGTGCTGTACTTGCAAAACCAGCACCGTGTAGGCTGCATTGCCAAACCCCATTGCCAGTCTGAAATGCAGTCTAACTTGCCTGGGACCACAACTGAGCAGCTTCTCTGCATCTTTGATGTTGCATCTGAGAAAACATCGACGTTGCTGTTGGGTCTCTTGTCCCGCCAGGTCCCGCCAACACTTCAGCCCCAAATAAGCACGCAAAGACTTACATTAATTATTAAGCTGTTAGCTAATGCTCGGGCTTCTTATTAGCTAGCTCTGTCTTAATTGCAACCCCATTTCTATTAATCTATGTATTTCCACATGGTCTTGGCTTACTGGAGAGTGCCCAGACCTATGACTCCTTTGTGGTCTACATGGCATATGTTTCCAAGTCTCCCTCTGCCTACCTTTCCCAGAATTCTCCTCGTCTCCTGGCCCCGCCTATCTTCCTGCCTCTATAGGCCAAACAGTGTTTATTCATCAACCAATAAGAGAAACATATTTGCAGAAGGGCATCCTCCATCACGTTGGTAGGCAGTTGTTTTTGCCGTTAGTGGCATTCTCAATTCAGGCTTTGGCCTTTCAAACTAATTTGCATTTCCACAAGTTGGAGCCTTTGATTGGTGGGTTCTCAGTCCTGGTACAGAGAGGAGTCTCTTTATGCTAATGCATTTAACAACTATGACTGCTTTGTTTGCACACACGTGGTTTGAAAATTGCTGCGTCTACTTTTTCTATTTTTCTGCTCCCCTTGTTCTCTACAGACCTGGATAAGGACAGTGAACAATTGCTCTGCCTCAGCCTGATTCCTGCCTTCTGGAGCATGCCCCTCCGACCCCCAGCCAACAAATCTGTCTCTGTTTTTTTTTTTAAATCAGCCTCAGTAGTGTTCTGAAGAACTTGGCCCAAATGTGGTACAAAGCTCACGTAGCCCAGTTTCTTACTTCTCTGAAACCCCATGAGACGGGCCTCCAGCCTGCATTTCTCATCTCTGCACATGTTCCCCATCAACTGGCTGCTATGAACTCAGGGTCAGGTTATCGGGCATCGGCCCCGCCCTCAGCAACCATATTTCTGTATTAGTTACTTCCTTGCTGTGGTGATCAGATACCGGACAAGGAAATTTGCAGAAAGAAGGGGATCTTATTTTGCTGGTAGTTTGAGAACACAATGCAGCGCGATGGAAAAGCCATGGGCAGCCCGTGGGATTGCTCCACCCACATGCAGAGTGCGTGTCCCACCGCTCAAGCCTCCCTGGAAATGTCTCCAGCTGGTGGCCGTTTTGGGGAAGGTTGAACCTTTGGAGGTAGTTCCTCACTAGAGAGAGTGGGTCACTGGGGGTGAGCCTTGAGAGTTTACAGCACAGTCCACTTGCTTCTTGTCCCTCTCTGTGTCCTGAGTATGGAGGGAGGCAAGGGACAAACAAGCCTCCTGCTCCTACCCATCCTCTCCCTTCCTGCTGCCATACCTCCCCAACATGATGGACTCTCCTATGGTGATATATTGTTTATGCTCTAAGAAAGCTTACCTGGAGATCAGAGTGCAAAACCAGCCACAGCCATAGAGGCCAGGCAGTGGTGGCAGATACCTTTAATCCCAGCACTTAGGAGACAGAGGCAGGTGGATCTCTGTGAGTTCAAGACCACCCTGGGCTACATGAGAGTGGATCAGTCTAAAAGAGAAACAGAGCTCATATCTTTGATCCCAGCACTTGGGGTGACATGCCTTTAATCTGGGGAAGGCAGAGAGTAGTCGCCAGAGGAGATGCCATGAAGTTGCCGAGAGAGCAAGAGGTCTTGGCATCACTGGTAAGCCAAGATCACTTGGTATCACATGGAGATACACAGATTAATAGAAATGGATTAGTAATTAAGAGAGAGCTGGCCGATGTGAAGCCTTATCCATTGACCAGTTTATAATTAATGTAAACCTCTGTGTGTTTATTTGGGGCTAAATGGTTGTGGGACGAGGCAGGACAGAAACTTCCATCCACATTCTTCCTTAAGTTGCTTTGGTCAGGGTGTGTTACCACAGCAATGAGACAGCAACTAAGATGATAAACCCCAACATTGTTGTATTTAAGTTACTTATTTGAGCATGTGTTGTAGGGATAAGAAGGCCAGAGGATAACCTCCTTTGAGACAGTTTCTTTTTAACCTGGAGCTAACTAATTGGGCTAGGCAGACGGGCTGGTCCGTGAGTCCAGAGACACACCTGTCCCCTGCTCTCACCACGGTGCTCAGGGTTCCCACGTAGTTCTGGAGATTGAACTCAGGTCCTCCAGGACGTCATTTTTGAGATTTTTATCCCCAGCTTCAGTGGTTAAACATGAATGTCTGAGAATCTTCATAGCTAGTTCCCAGTCTCCGGGACCTCCGGGATAGCTCTGGCGCTGTCAGTCATGTTCCACGCTGTCCTAAGCCAGCGCCATCTGCGCTCCCTTTTCAACAGTCACTTTTTTCTCACATGTGGCTCAGGCCTGGACCACCATGACACACATGCCCCCAAAATAATCCATGTTTTATTGCGACCACAGGGAAACTGAGGTGGTCTGGATGGTCATCTATGTGAGCTTGCATTCTAAAACCAACACGTGCCAGATCTCTGAGGTAATGAGTTGAGCTGAGGGTGTGAGCCCTGAGCCATTGGTCTGCTGAGCCAGAGTCTCCCACGCTTGGATGTGATTGGCTCTTGAGGCCTGGGAGTTCTTGTGTGGACTGTGTTACGCATTGTAGCTTAGCAACACTGTTGCCACTGTTTCCTCTGAGCTGGACATACTCAAGTGCACCTTGACTCGAGTAGCATGTTGTCTCACAGAGACCCTCATGTAATCCCCAGAGGTGGTGGATTCATGGGTTCCCATGAGATCCTTGAGAGTTGCCTGTCCTCCCTGAGAGTCCAGTCCATACTCTACAAGGGTTAAACAAATGACCAGAACAAGGCTCCTCTGGGGAATGGCTGCCCACAGCTCTCTAGGAGACTTCCCAGCGGTGCCACCCACGCTCCTGCAGCTAACTCTCACAACCTAATTGGTGCACCAATCTGGACTTGGACAGAATCTTTCTTTGTTCTGACAGGTCCTTAAAAATCACAGTGGGTCACACTCCTTGCCTGTATTCATTGCATGCTGTTAGCAGCCTGTTCCACAACTATCATGTACACCGGTACAAAAAAAGCCTCCATGCATTGCCAAGTGTCCTGTGAGGGACGACGTTCTGTTAGTGGGCTGCCTTTTTGACCTGTCGGTGTCGCCAACTTAAAACCCGGAACAGGGAGTGAAGTGCAAGAATTCTGTGTGGGCGGTGACCATAGAACAGTCTGGGGGGACAGGGAAATGCATTTCTACTTTTCTCATTATTACAAAACAAAAAAGTCAAGAAGAAACTTAAGGGAGGGGAGGTCCTTTGGCTCACAGTCTGAGGGAACACAGTCCACCATGGGGTGAGGGGCATGGCAGCAGGAGGGAGAGGGTGCTAGGCACATGACATCCATACTCAGGAGGCAGAAAAGAACGAACCAGGGAGGCCAAGCTGAAATCCCTTAGGGCCAGCCCCCAGGTGAACCCACTTGGTCCGTCAAACCAGCACCTCCTGAAGATTCCACAGCCTTCCCTGCAGTGCTCTAGCTGGAGACTGGAAGTTCAGATGCACAGCGCTGTGTGGTACATTCCACATGCAAGTCTCAGCAGGAAGTGAGTCAGAAGAGGGAAGAAAGCTAAATTGTAGCCCAAGTTTCCGTTCGGCCTGGTCCCACGGCTGATTAGCCCCAAATACACACACGGAAGCTTCTACTAATCATCAACCAATAAGAAAAACATAAATACAGAAGAACAGCCCCCCCATCCGCTAATAAGCAGGGTGCCATTGAGCAGAAGCAGAGTGCTCTCCTTGGGGACTTCTAGCATGAAGATCCTGGTGTTTTGTGAATCCTACTGGGTGAAAATAAGACCCCAACTACAATGTTTGAGCCAAATTCAAACAAGCTACTTCAGCTAATGGATCTACCTGTTGATAGACTTTGGCCTACTTGGTTTTAATAGGTGCATTCCCTGGCAGCCAATAGGTACTATGGTAGCCAGTTTGTCCTCTGTGGCAGGGAGGTTCCTTTTGGTCTAACAACTCCAGCCTGGTGGAAGACATGGGGTGAGACATTACCTTCTGTAACTACTTCCTGATGAAACTAGGATGTCGTTGTCAGGGCCCAGGAGGACTGGAGTGCTACTCAAAGGCCGGGAGGGGGTTCAGGCAAAAGGGCATGCATCAGAACCATCTGGTTAGCTGACCCAGCTGAAGAGACAGGGAGTAAGCACCTCAGCTGCTCTGGTTCACATCAGCTTCCAGCAAGTCCAGGGCTGGCAGTGGTTCAGAGCAGGTTGTAGTCAGCAGCCGTTTCCTGGATGCTGTCTGTCAGGCAAGTGGAAATCTGCTGAGACAGATATAGACTAGGGACAGAAGTTAACGTTTAGGAACCTAGAGGAAATCTTACATTTGGAACTTTCAGGTTCATAGGCCTGGTATTTGGGAGAAGGGAGGAGTCCCAAGACAAGGGGAGAGAGAAATCACACCCTCAGGAATAGACAGGCAGGGAAACATAGGCTATACTTACTTGGAATTCATTTGACCTGTGAGATATGGATCCAAATCTTATGACTCTCTCAACTCCCTGAAGCTTACATGATTTTTTTTTAGTTTAAAAAATATGATAGAAGTTGTATATGTTGTGTTGGCTTGAAAGAAAATGGTCCCCAAAGAGAATGGCACTATTAGGAGGCACAGCCTTGTTGATTTTTTGTTGGAGGAAGTGTGTCAATGTGGAGGTGGACTTTGAAGTCTCATATATGCTCAAGATACAGCTCTGTGTCTCAGACCACTTCCTCTTGGCTGCAAGTCACGATGTAGGACTCTCAGCTCTGTCTCCAGCACCATGTCTGCCTGCATGCCGCCATGTTCCACATGATGGCAATGGACTAAACCTCTGAAAATGTAAGCTACCCAATTAAATGTTTTCCTTTATAAGAGTTGCCGTGCTTATGGTGTTTCTTCACAGCAAGAGAAATGTTAATTAAGATAGTAATGTTAGCATTATCACTGTTGGTAATCTATACTGAAATCCACATTTTAGAAAAAGAAGCTAACGGTTGGAATAGACACATGCCTCTAAGTCTTAACAAAGGGTTAAAAAGCATGAGCATGTTTTTGCTCTGTCCAGAGGACTAGATAATTAGGCTGGACAGAGATGGTTTTAGCCTGTGAGAAGCACCTTTAAGTCTATACTTAGATGACAATCAAGGAAATTTAAAATCTTGACCTTTTTACTGATAATAACAGTCAGCAGTCATAGTAATAGTATTAGTAAGAGTAATAATAGTAACCCATGGATGAATGCTAGAACTCTGGACTTTTGAAATCTTACCATAGTAATAGCATAGAATGGGAAAGAAATCGGAACTGTTTCTCAGTTTTCATATAACTTAAATCACTTCCTTAGGCCTTCAGAACTTACTTAAGCCTTCCATTCTCAGAAATTACTTTCTTAGACCACTGTAACTTACACAAACTTCAAACATGGGTGCTTGATTACTGAGAGCAGTCATTGCAAAGGAAGTCCCTTTAAATAAAGGAATAGTAAAAAGCTACATATGTAACCTTTTGTCCTTTAGCATGAAGCCTGTTAGCAAGGCAAGCATGTTTGCCTTACTCAGAAAGAGACCTAGTAGCTACAGAAAAAGCAAGGCCTGATTTTTACATGTGCAATGAAGTAACAACGTAGTTGCAGCCTTGAGGAAGGAGCTGGTTGCCTGGCGCTGCCAAACTGACAAAGCTAGTTAGCCATCAACACCATCAGAGATGTGAGAAAGACGAATTACAGCAGGAAGTTTCACCCAAATGGCCTCTGTGTCTGTTAAAATGACAGAGACTTACCCACTTACCTAGACAGTTACCCTGGGCTGCCGTGGTCTCTATGGCTTAGTTGGGAGCACAGGTCTCAGGGCAACATGAATCTTCGGCGGCCAGACCTAGGAGACCCAAGAGGCTTTCTTGTGGAGGAGGAATGTGGAGTACTGGCCTACCTTGTCTAGATAAAGAGGGACAGTCAGCTCTCCAGGGTCCTGCTTGTCCTTAGGATTCTTGTGGAGCTCGAGGCATGGGCAATTTTGCCCAGTGGTCATCCTTACCACAATCCAGATAGCATTGCCTGTGCTCTATAGTCTTCTTTAATGACATTATGGTCACTGCCAGGAGCTGGCATTTCTGTGTATTATGGGAAAGCTTTTCCATTTAACATTTTAAATGTTTAATTTAACAAATCCAACAAATCTCAGGAGAGTTTGAGAACCATAATCTGTTAAATAGATCTGAGCTAAACAAACTTTGTTTTTAGTTACTAGTGTAGTTTTGTTTTCTCTTTCACCGCATAGCTTGCTGTGTACCTGGGTGACTGGCCTCTGGAGTACTCCTCCTATTTTTGCTTCTTGATCCTTTCTTCCCAGATTTCTCCTCTTATTTATTCTCTCTGCTTGCTAGCCCTGCCTATCATTTTTCCTGCCTTACTATTGGCCATTCACCTCTTTATTAGACCAATCAGGTATTTTAGACAGGCAAAGTAACACAGTTTCATAGAGTTAAACAAATGCAACATAAAAGAATGCAACATATCTTTACATCATTAAACAATTATTCCACAACATAAACAGATGTAACACATCTTAAATTAATATTCCACAACATACAAGCTTTAGGCTTGCGCTTGAAAACACATGTAGGAGGCTAAAAAAGGCTTTTCATTGTAAATGAATTACATTTGAACTTAGCATGGCTACAGCATAGTTCTGAGGCCATTGAAAAATTTTATCCTTTAAGAGGTAACTGACCACTAACTTGCATTTCTTAATTATCTTTGACAATTTACAATATGTTAGTATTTATAAGATTAGTATTTTACAGCCTTTTCTTTGTTAAGTCTGAGCCTTAAAAAATAACAACTTCTGAACTGAAGCTATTTTAATATCAAAATAAAACTTTAAATCATAAATCTAGTCCATGGGGAGACTGGCAACTTTATATTTCACTCTTTCATAGTACACCATTACAGAATATCAGTTTTTCTTATGACTCAGTTTATCAAAATAACCAAGTTTAGCAAAGTTATCAAAGAGAAAGAGATTAGACATACATTTTTAAGGCAGCTTCTGTTAGCCTGAATAGACCTTGGGAAAGGAAAGACATTCTATAGGCTGTTTGCTTTGGTCATTGTCTTGCTATATCATGAGATAAGAACATTTCAGTCTTTGGTGTTTAGTATTTGGTGCTCATACCTGTGTCCCTAACTCTTCAATATTTATTCACTTATTTATTTAAGATTGCATACTAATAAAAATGTCATAATATAAAACATTTTATAAGCTTAAAATGTCCCATGCCCTTAAAAACTTAAAGATTTAAAACGCAGTTCCTTTTTTTAAAAAAATCAATTATTTTAATTAAAATTTTCTATAAAGCTGCAAATTTCTTTTTAAAGAAGTTTGAAGTCTCTCAACTCTGGGCTCCTACCCTTTTGATTTTAAGATTCACCCACAAGCCTCTGGGCTTCGCTAAGGGGCTCAGGTCATCTCTCTGGCCCCACCCTCTGCAGCACACACTTTGTCTTCCAGGCCCCACCCTGCTCTATTTCACCGAAGCTATTGTTCCTGGTGGCTGTCACAAGGCACTGGCATCTCCAAAACTGCCGGGGTCCCCACTGCAACTGGGCTGCATTTTCACCAATAGCCTTTCCTGAGCTCTATAGGAACTCCAGCCTTGGGTGCTCTCCATGGCCCATTCGTGCCTTCAAAACCAATATCACCTGGGTGACTCTTACATTACAAAGTTAGACTGCTGGCACGAGGTCCATTCTTGTACATACACACATGGAGATACAGCTTCAACGCCTTATTAAACAAGCATTGCTTTTAAATCCTTTCTTTCACAAACTTTGATTTTTATGAATTTATTTTCAGGACAAGAATTATCATACAAAAGTCCTACCTAACTCAAAATATCTTGGAGACCTGTTGTTGCTTCCTTGGTTGGGTTATACCATGTGGTCACCTTTAATCAAGACAGTGGTAAAGTTACATGGCATCCACCCTCTGCAACTCTAGCAAAAATGGCTGCCAGCCATATGGCTGCCTCTTCCCAGGTAGGGGAGGAGCTAAGAAGCACCCAAGCCACATGTTTTTTATACCCCAAGGTGGTATCATGACACATGGTTCCTTTATGATTACTTAAGTATAGATTTTTTTTTTAACTATCAACCCCCATGCTACAAGTTTTAAGTTAACATTTTTTTTTGTTACAGATTTTTAACCATACTGTAGGGTAAAAGGACCAGTGAAAGAAACCCACCCTGGCCCTGAAACCAGAGCCAAAGAAACACACCCTGACGCTGATCAAGTAAGCATGAAACCATCTAATCCCTGAGCAGAAAATCTAGCCAGTCTCTGAGCTTGTCCAAACTCAGGAGATTGAAAACCAACCAACCTCCACCCTGAAATCTTCTCCCTGAAAAGACTGTACCCTAAGAAGCCCTATATAAGTCCTATGCCTGCTCAGCTGCCCATTTCTGCCCTGGCAGAGGCAGTTCCTCTCCTGGGTTCCTCCCTCCCAAGTAAATCTCTTGAATGAGTTTTGGATGAGAACTTCTTCTGAAGGATGGAAGCAGAATCTCTGCTGGGAAACTCCCTAGTGGAGTGGAGGGGAGAAACCATGGACATCTGCTGGGAGACTCTCAGCACAGTGGAGCAGACCTCAGCTGTAATGCCTCACTCTTGTAGCCGAGCAGGATTGCCACATCCTGTGGGGAGATTGTCCACTACTGGAACACAGCTGTATATATCCTGACTTCCTGACAGTCAGGATACCTTCCCTTCGCAGCTGTAGGTATAGCCTGACTCCCTGACAGTCATTGTATTTTTCCCTTCAGAACTGAAGCACTTGCACATACCCAATAAACTTACAAATCTTGAGGCACAGGAAGTTCACATAATAGTCTAACAAATCTATCTAAGATTTATATCTTAGCAAATGTTTTAGGCAGTTAATTTTTAAAGGCTGTTTTGCTTTGTGTAAAGAGAAGCCTTCCTGCCAGCCTGGTTCCAGAGCCACATCAGTCTCAAATGAACACACAGGAGGCTATATTAATTATGAAGCTGTTGGCCTTGCTTGTTTCTTACTGGCTAGCTCTGACTTAAGTATTTATCCCATAATTGCTAATCTAAGTATTTCTCTTACTGGAGAGGTTTCCGGGCTTCCTACCCCATGGCGTCTGTTTCTCCTTCCCAGAGTCCTCCTGGACTCCTAGTCCCACCTATCTTGGTTCCCTATTGGCCAACAGTGCTTTATTGACAAATACACAGGACTTCCCCCATCAGTTTTGGTCTGCTCTCCTATCCCTGTCAGAGAGTCAGTGGCTCATCTGACATAGGACACAGAAGAGGCATTTTAAATAAATAAGCATGACTGGGTCTAGAGGAGGGAGAGCCATGTAGCCCAACTTCAGAGCCAGCCTTTCAACAAAACAGAACAGCATAAAACAACTTTAATATTGTCCACACCCAAAAGACACTTGAATCCCTGCTAAGCTGAATCCAGTGACCGGAAAACCCAGAGATAAATTATGAGCCCTGGCTATCAAAACAGTCATAGCAAGCAGTGTTATATGGTAACAGGCAACAGCAGAAATAGCAGAAACAAAACTGATAATCACAGAACACAGAAAGCTCAGACACTCAAAGGAGACCAGTCAGAAATAAACCATGTGGTGGCCACCATTCATTCATACATTCAACTGAGCCTGACCCATTTCCGTGCCACAAAACCATGGACATCCAGAAAGCAGACCCATTCTCACTCACAAAACAGGTAAAACTTTCCAGGTAGTCAGAGCCAGGCAGGCAGGCAGGTGATGTCTCGCTTCTTGTACTGGGCGGGAGAGGACTGGGTCCCATCAAACCCCTCCATGTCCCAGATAGGGATCCCAACAAACCTGATGTCACAGAAAAAGACAGCCACCTGCCAGGGAGGCCTCTGTAGCTGCTTGCTGCCTTTCTCAGCACAGCAGTCACTGTGACAGTCTGCAGGACTGAAAGCACACCTCAGAGCCTAACGTGACGAGTGTTCCTCTCCTGAGGCGGCCCGTCAGCCCCAGAGTCCCAGACCGAAGGCTCAGCTTCAGAGTGTCAGTGGATAGCCGATCTCACTGGGCCTTCAGAAAATGTTAATCCCACTGGATGAGAATAAGACCACTACCACAACTTTTGAGGCAAATATTGGAGCAAGTTTTATTAAAAACTGGCCAGAATGATGGACATGGCCAGGTCCATACCTGGGATTCCCAGAGTATAGCTGTGAATTATGCTAGCCAGGTTCTAATAAAGGCAAAACCTACATGGCTACACACTTCCTGCCTTCATCCAATCAAGGGCAAGCACGCATCCTGACATGCTTCCTGCCTAGGCACCTCCCGCCTGTGCGGTTGGGGCAAGCAAGCTCATTTACAGAAGTGAAAACACGAAGCTTACTATCTTATGTGATCAACAGCCCCCAGCAATTTCAGGCAGCTCCCTGTCCTTGGGCAAGTGGGGCTCCCAGGTTAGATGCATTTCTTAAACACAATAATTTAAACTGAAAATGTAACTTTAGCCACCATGCTTTATTTTATCTTTCCATGGGGTGATGCGTCCAGCCCCAGGCTGATTTGCCCCATCTTGGACTTTTTCCTTTAATACAGATTACTTACAGCAATGTTTGCTTTGTCTTGCTTTAAAATTCCTGGTTAATATAAACATGCATTTGAACAGTTCTGTCTCTTGGGTGTGTGGACTCTTCTAGGGTAGAGGGTCTATCTCTAAAGCCCTTCTCCAGAACCCACATCTGAGGATCCTTTGTTAGAATTTGAAGACAATCCTGAAGATGTCTACAAGGCACCAGGAAGATTACAGCCTGTGGCAGAGCACAGGGTAGGTGGAAAGCTACTCATCTTTTATCTTGAAAATTGAATACAGAAATAACTGCAAAAGAACAGGTAAGACTTCCCACAGTTACTTTTTTTTTTAACTAAGGACACTTGTAACCATGACTTCACTGCTCAACTGACATCACACTGGTTCCTTTGACAGCCTCAGAGAGATACCATCAGGACTTTGTCCCATGAATCAGTAGAATGGGCTTCAGCTGGAGTGTGGTGCTGGCAAAGGAATGAATCTGTCATCAACGCTGTGCCTGTTTGACATTCTCCACTATACTTTTCTTACAGTCAACCAAAACCTGCTAGAGAAATGCTGGCCAGTTTGGAGCATACAGAAGAAATGTTGGGGAAAGTGAATTCCAGCAAAAGAACATAGTGTCAATCATCTCAGTAAATGGCAGACAGGTGAGTCTTGTTTTGTTAACTTCTACAACTGGTGTTTATTTTCATCTCGTGGGAATTGCTTGAGCTAATGCTCTGAGGATCAAAAGATTGTATTGCTTTCTAACAATGGAAGCTTTGGTATACAGCTCCTGATTTGGCCACAGCTCTCGTTTCTCCCTCCAGGAACTCAAAGCCCTTTCGCTGAAGAGAGGGAAGACGGATATACATGAGTCAATTTGACCAATGAAAGTGCAGAGTGTTAAGATAGTCATTGAAGGCAGTGAAGGTGCTGATGATGAGTGACTTGGTCAAAGTATGCTTACCTGGGGTCCTGGAGCCGAGGCAGGAGTCTCTAACCCTGCTTGGTGTACAGTCCAAGGAGCATAGCCATGTCCCTCATAGAGTTGTTGTTAGGTATCAAGATCTGGTTCATTTACCTGCCAGTAAAGAATTCAAAGGCAAGAAAATCCTCAGACACAGCAGGCAGCAACCAACCTTATTACAGCTAAAGACACACAGACAGGTGGGGAGAGGGGAGGAGGAGGAGAGAGAGAGAGAGAGAGAGAGAGAGAGAGAGAGAGAGAGAGAGAGAGAGAGAACAAAGCATATCAACAGAAAAGGAAAGACTCCCACGAGCAAAGAAGGGAGAGAAATCTAATTGGAGGGTGTGGTTTTGGTGGTATAGGGCAGATTCTCCTCATATCGTTTGGGGTTGGTCAACAGACAAAGAACAGGTAGCTGACCAGCCCACAGCCCAAGAAAACATGTTCAGAATGGACCTTGAACACATCTGGCCATCCTGGACCAGTTAACAGAAGGGGATGCCTGCTGGTGGGGGAAAATTGGGAGGCCTTTGTCTCAGGTCAGAGGGATGTGGAATAAACTGGAGGTTTGTCATCTTTGTTATCCATGATTCCTTTGTCTGTCTGTCTGTGATCTGCCTCAAGTCCCTTGGTGGCATCTAAGAACTTAGGAAACCCAAGTGACAGAAGATGCATGCACACGTTGTAACATGAGCTGCCCAGCAGACTCATAATGGCATCTCTGGGGCAGATTGAAGACTCTGGCACAATCCTTAGACTGACTAGAATAAAAGAAAAGATTTCACACCAACTGAACCTTTTCCTTCTTTAATATTTAGAAACAAAATACTCGGCTTCTTTGCTGCCAGAGAGTGCAAAGACTGGTCCAACCCACCTTTCCTGAAAACCCATGATCTGCTTTTCAAGGGGAAGATGAAAGTGCCAGGAATAGACAATGGCTGACTTTTGAATATTCATGACTATTCTAATGCAAATGAATATTTCAAATTGATCTGGTTTTGCCCAGGTGCTGCTGGAAGTGCATTAAGCTTATAAAATTGCTTCTCTTTTCTTCAGATCCCCCAGAACTTCCTCTGCTTATTTACAATTCTCCTAGGTTTCCAGGTGTCCACCTTGGGCTGCAGTTCTGGCCCCTAAAACACAAGGGCTGTCACTCAGCCCAGCCCACAGGAATGCCTCGCCTCCTTTAATTGGAGCCCAGCTCACACATCAGGTTGCCTTTCTTCAAAGGGAAGCTCACTGTGCCCTGCAGAACAGGTGTAGGATGAGATCTGTCAGGGTTTAGGAGCTCTTGTCCCAGCTCTCTGGCTCAGAAGTCAGGAGGGCTGTTCAGACTTCCCTGACTCTTGTACCTCAGGGTTTTGACCAGTAAATGGACTTGGCCTGTAGCCTGAGGCTTTGCTGGGTAAAAATCCTGCCAAAGCCATGCTCCCCTGAGCTATAAAAGATCTCTCCCTTCCTCTCGCCTCCCTGGTTCTCTGCTTTTCTCCCACGCATATGTTTAATTTCTCCTGGGATTGTGAACACCTGACTTTATCTGTGATGGTTGAGGTTGTGAACTAGTTTGATGTTAAGAAGCACATTGACTCTTGAATGCTGCAGCTACATTGTAGCTACTGAAATTGTTGCTCCGTGTTCCGTTTCCTGAGGTGCACAGTATTGGCTGATGCCTAGGAATCAGACGGGCTTTAATGAGGATGGTACAAGAGTCCTGGCATCCACTGAAGCAGGTGAGAGGAGCCTGTCTGTAGCCCAAGCTTCTGGTCAAACTGAACAGCTCTGGCCCTGAATACAAGCATAGAAGCCAGGAACTTGTAGCTCTGTGAATGTTTATATATACAGTGAGCTCTTAATTTGTTTTTAAACCAAGGAGGTTTCCATTCTATAACTTTGTTGTTGTTTGCTTGTTTTTTCAAGACAGGGTTTCTCTGTGTAACAGCCCTAGCTGTCTTGGAACTAGTTCAGTAGATCAGGCTGGCCTGGAACTCACAGAAATCCACCTGCCACTGCCTTCCTATTGTTGGGACTAAAGGTGTGAGCCACCACTGCCCCATCCTATTCAGTAACTTTTAAAAGACTATATCATGAGAGGAAAAGATGACTTTATTTTCTTCATCCAAAAAATATTAACCTATAGGGTATTAGAAGGATTAAATTATGATGTGCATAGGAAATGTGAGGCCCAGTGTGGTGGTTTGAATTACAGTGGCTCCCACAGGTTCGTAGGTTTGAACTTGGTTCTCAGTTGATGGAACTGTTCGGGAAGGATCAGGAGGTGTGGCCCTTCTGGAGGATTATGTCACTGGGCCTGTCTTTGAGGATTCAAGACTCCTTTGTGTTCTCTGCCTCCATCATGGAATCTAACACTCGGGAACTGTAAACCTGATTGTATGCTTTACTTCATCAGACGCCTTGGACATTGTGTTCTGTCACAGCAATAGAACAGCAACTAAGACACCCGGAGCCTAGCAATAATAGATCTTGAGTTATGAGCTGGAGTTACTATTCTTGCTAATGTTGTCCTTTAAATCAGTGTTCCTCAAATCTAATAAGGAGATTATTGGCAGGCTACATAATTTTGGTAATGGGTTAATTGATTTTTAAATGATATGCTAGGACAAATATGGGATTTATGATTTCATGAATATCATTTTGTTGTTTACTGCTGGATGACAAACTGCTCCTAAACTTAGCGATTCATCCAATGGGGACATGTCTTTTTTTTTTTTGGTTTTGATATGAGGTGGGCTCAACAGTGTGTTCTGGCTTCCTGCAGTCACCTGTCTCAAGCCTCTGAGTTTGGCTGACTGGGACAGCTGGGCTAACTGGGCACTTACGTGGTGGCTTAGTGCTCCAAAACCAAGTGCAGAGTGTTCCTCTCCTGAGGCGCCCCTTCAGCCCCAGAGTTTGTTAAGGCTCTGCCTGCGACACACAGCTGCTGCTGGCCTTTGGTTTCTTCTGTCAGAGGGGGAGTTGTTGCCTCATGATCGCTAAGGATGAAAGCAAGGGCAGTACAAAAGAGGGAGCACCCAGAGTTCCCTGAGGAATAAACAGCTCCTTGCAGCCAGTGGGGAGACTTGAAGATGAGTTACCAAGTATCGTACTGAAGCAGGATTTTTATATCTTGGGATTGAGCCAGTTTGGTCCCATATGTAAATTAGGCATCAAACTGGGGCGAATCTGATTGGTCGATTTGAATGCATGTGGAAAATTCTGCTTTGTTGATGGGTCATGTGAGAGAGCCCAGTGTTGAAAAGTGAAAGGGGGGAAGGTGGCAGTCAGCTGACATCTAAATGAGCCAGAGCCTTTTGGATTTTGTCTTTAGCTCACTAAGTACGCTGGATATTTTTATGCAAATTACAGTCTTTTTAGAAGAGGAAGCGTTAATTGAGAAAAATGCCCTCAGGGACTGTAGGCAAGCCCATGGTACATTTTCTTGATGGATAATTGATGTGGGAGGGTCCCCCTGGCTGGTGGTCCTGGGTGCTGTAAGACCCCTCCATGGCCTCTCTGTCAGCTCCTCTTGAGTTCCTACCCTGACTTCCTGGACGGTGAAGTGCAGCTGAAAGGAAGCCTTTCATCCCGTGCTGGTTGGGCTATGGTGTTTTATCACATCATCAGCAACCTCAGACACTGGGGGTGTGGGATCCACTGTAAAACCTCAGCAACCTCAGACACTGGGGGTGTGGGATCCACTGTAAAACCTCAGCAACCTCAGACACTGGGGGTGTGGGATCCACTGTAAAACCTCGTGTTCCCAGCTCTGACTGCCAGTTCTGCCAGGATTTGCCAATGTTTTTGTTTGTCCTGGGACTATAACCCTAACTGCTGATAGAATGGAACGGCCCTTGCTTCTGATTTGTATTATTACCCACATCCCAGTGGGCAAAGCAAGCCCATGGTCCAGCCAGTGGTAGTGGAGGGGGCTTCAGACGGTGTAACTCCTAGAACTATGGTTACCTGAGGGCTGCAGATGTATTAAGACAATCTCCCTTAGTCATAATTGACTCAGGGTCTCGGAGTCGGTATAATTAGGGGAAATCAGGGTCTCCTTCTAGGATTATTATTCTCATTAATAAAATATTTTCAAATGAACTCAAATGGAAGCACAAAGACAATTTTTTTTTTAGCATTTAAAAGAATGTCTGTGTTTCCTTTGGTTGGGTCTATCAGCAGAAATCTTGTCAGTTTGGGACACTGAAACCACCGTCTGGCAGAAGTTGGTGTAAGAAATTAGGAAATGAATCAAATGAACATTTGTTTATAAGACGTCTGCCTCTGAGGAGACTACTTCAGATTGACCACCTGACTGTGAAAGCAATTCAAGACAAGTCTCAGACTGGGCTCTGTTTGTTTGACTATGAGTTTGAGCCAGGGTCTCATGCAACTCGCTCAGGATGACCCTGAACCCTTGACTCTCCTGCCTTCACCTTCCAAGTGCTGGGTTTACAGGTGCATAACACACTCACTCACACACACACACACACACACACACACACACACACACACACACGTGCCTATGCTTGTTTGTTTTTTAATCTGGCTGCTCTGTATAGTTAAAAGAAGGACTGTAAACAAAGTGTATAATGTTGCTATGTGGATTTCCGGGAAAATATTTCAAAGTCATTTAAAGGTTTGAGAGTAATAAAAATAATCATTGAACTCCTTTAATTTCAGCTCTCAGTGACATTTAGAGATTTTTTGTTCAAAAACATCATCCAAAAAGATTTAAATATTTCAACTGGAATATGATCTGTGTCTAAAAAGGAAAAGGTCAAACCATTATCCTGGTGGGATTCCCTGAAAGACTCCTTTTTTCAAAAGCCTAAACTTAGCCAAGGTGGCTTAGTTGCACACTTCCCTCAAGCCTGATAATGTACTTGCTGCGCTGTCTCAAGTCCTTCTGATGGCTCATCTGACAGCTAAGTGAAACCTGGTGATAGAGGAGGCTCATTATGACCCACATATATTTTCTTCAGCTAATCAGTGGTGGGTAGACCTAGAATTATTCAGGGGCCTGAAATATTACCACCAAAGCAAATCCCACCCCACAGGTTCGGTCTGTGACCACTCTGCTGGCCTTCATCAGGCAGATAAACATTCAGCCTTCCCCTAAGCGACTGTTAACACACAAAACCGTGTCTTAAACAGGTGGCCATCTGCTTCCCTTGTTCCCATCTGTATTTACTTGGGGTTCGTTCTCTGGTGACCATCCCGAAGACGATGCCATCCCTGGACAACGGCTCTGATACCCTCTCTCTCCAACAGCGTTCAAGGGCACATGTCAGTCAGACTCACACTTTGTTACATCTTCCCGCTCACCAGCAGTATGCTGTATTTTAATATGTTCCTCTCCGTGTTACTTGTACACCCTAAAGTATCAGTGATTTCATTTAAGAGTTATCTTTTGGGGAACGGAGATTTCTCTTGGACTCAGCCAGTCATGTGTGAGTGTTGGTGTGTGGCATGCTTGTGTGTCCACGTGTGTGCTACAGGTCGTTCCTCAGGAGCTATCTACCCTGGTTCCGAAGCAGGGTCTGGCCGGAACCTGGGGCTTGTTGATTAGGCTAGGCCAGCTGGCCACCGAGCCGCAGGGACCTATCTGCCTGTCCACCTCACCAGTGCTGGATTACAAGTGTGCACCACTCACTTATGTGAGTTCTGGGAAATCAAACTCAGGTCCTCATGCTTGCTTGGGAAGCCCATTCCCTTTGAGCCATTTTCCCAGCCTGAGTCCAGCAATTCTCAATTCTCTGTACTTCCCTTCTTAAAGTCATTTTCTTTTTGTTCCTGTTGTCAAAGCCAGTTCCCTTGTCTAGACTCAGTAGGCCTCCAACTAATGATCCCCTGCCTCAGATCCTGGATGCAAAGATTATCAGCATGTACCATCACAGCCAGTTTAATTTTTCTCATACCAGCTACATATAGTCAGCAGATTTGTTTAAAGGACTCCCTGGCAAAATGGCCTGCTTAATAATTCTTTCACTCAGACATTGTCTACGCATATTTGCTTAATAATCAAAGTGATAATATGTAGAGAAATACTAGTGCTCCTCGGACATTACACTAGTTTTTCCCAAGTAGAGCTGAAATTCTCTGTCAACGATGTATTTCCTGTGTCGTCAGGTTAACTGCCAAATCTTCAAAACCCGGCAGAAGAAAATGATTCCTGCGGTTTCCAATCATAAACATACAAGGCGGGGTGACCTTGCATGCTAAATTTTCCTACTAAGAAATACAAATGAGTAGTTATATGGCTACCACCAGCCATTGTTCCTGGGTCTCCTTTCCTTTGAGAGGCAGTCAAGTGAAAGGGAGTAGTCATTGTCATTGGTTTTAACACACAATTTTCTTTTAAGAAAACATAATTGCTTCTCCGAAAAAAGGTGCAAAGTTTTCTTTGTTGGCAATAGAGAAATGTGCAAAGCCGGAAGTGAGAGCACTCTGTAATCTCTCCCTCTCCCTCTCCCGTTGGTGTACGTGTGTGGTTTTAACATATGCTTAGCAGCTACTATGGGAAGTTACTTTTCAGGTCCTGTGCTTGTTTGAAAAGATGAATTACTCTTTTTTATTTCTCAGGGCTCTTTGTCTGTGATAGTTAGCTGCATTGGGTTTGTAAGAGTGAGACTCAACGCTGTGAGGTATAAAAAGTCTTGTGTGGACAGGAATAAGAATAAGCTCTCTACCAAGTCTTGCATTTGTTTAAGACACTTTCTCCGTGCTGCTCAGCAGAGACGCTTGCCATGATGCCACTGTGAGGAGATGTCCCTTTCACAGGCTGGATATGGGATGTCACTTCTTGGTTCAGCTTATTTGGGGCAGTCAGGTCTGGAGTTGAAACCTGTTTCCCAGCAGGCATTGCTTGCATAGCTGGATGCCAAAACCCTATCTTTTGTGCCCAGGACTAAATGGAGGAAAACGTAACTTCCCTAAGAAGTCTGATCCCAGCAGGGTTGGTTGGAGCTGGTGATGCACACTCCTTGGGATGTGAGGAGGGTGTTTTTCTCCTTCAGAATTCCTCCTCCCAAACCGCTGACCATGGTCTAACTGTGAGAAAAGCCATCTACATCACCTGAAGAACAAATATTTGACCACTACTTCTCAAAATTATTGTTTTCATCATCAAAACCAAGAAAAGCTAGAGGAACTGTCACAACCTGGAAAAGCCTAAGATAATATGACAATTAAATGCCATTGCAGTGTCCCAGACAAAGTCATAGGACACAAAAAGGTGAGGTAAAAAAACAAAGGAAATAAAGTAAGTTTAAAGTTTAGTTAAAAGTGTGTCCTTATTGAATTATTATACCTGATACTAATATAAGACATTGTTAATGAAGGACCTGGGGGGGGGTGTAAGGACTCTCTGCGCTACCCCTGCAAGATTTCTTTAAAGCCATTTGTCATGGCTTGATTTATACAGCTGTGATAAACACCATAACCAAAGCAACCTGGGGACGAAAGGGTTTATTCCATCTTGTAACTGGCAGTTCATCATGACAAGAAGTCGGGCCCGGAGCTGCAGATAGGAACCTGGAGGCAAGAGCTGACGCAGAGGCCGTGGAGGACAGCTGCTCCCTGGCTCACTCCCTGTGGCTCGCTCATCCGGCTTTCTCTCACCACCCAGGATGGTGTCCAGGGTGGCGCCACCCACACTGAGCTGGCCCCACCCACACTGAGCTGGCCCCGCCCACACTGAGCTGGCCCCCGCCCACATCAATCGCCAGTCTTCTTCACACATGACCCTCATGTATCAGGTTGATGAATGACCAACCAGAGTACTGTTCTCAAATGTTTGTTAACAAGAGGAAGAAGGCAGACAGAGAGAAAGAGAGAGAGAAAGAAGACAGACGACAGAAAGAAGACAGATGGACCTAAGGGAGGGAGGGAGAAAGGGAGGAAGGGAGGGAGGAAGGAAGGAAGGAAGGAAGGCAGGAAGGAAGGAAAGAAGGAAGGAAGGAAGGGAGGGAGGGAGGCCGCTACTGTTTACGGCCAGTCCAGGAGCAGTGCTGTGTGGTGGAGAGCAGAGGGTGGACCCCATTGAACCATCCCATGTTATAGATGATGCAGCTGGGCTGAGGCCTGTGAGCACCCATGGTTTTGCCTTCTAGGCCAGTCCTCATTCCCTCCCTTGTGATTCTCCCCAAACCATTTTGTTTAATCTGGAAGTCCCATGCTTCGATTTTCCTCCTGTTTTCCCAGAGAGCTATGGAGGCAATACCTGCCCTAAAAAGATACAAGTGTGTTAGGTCAGTTACAGTCTGGGCTACGTTGAGTTAGATCTGGAAACTTTGTGCTCTCTGGCTGACTGTCTCTGGGTCTCAGTTTGTTTTAGTTACAAAAATGTCTCTAAAGAGCTCTGTCTCTCGCTGAATCAAGCTCATAGAAACTCATGAACTCTAGACCTACAACTGTGGAGATTCCGGGGGGCCAAACTAGGACCTCCTTATGTGCGAGACAGTTGTGAAGCTTGGACTAGCTGGGGGGCCCCTAGCAGTAGGACCATGATGCTGGTACATGAGCTAGCTTGTTGGAGCCCACTCCCCGAGGTGGGACGCCACGCTCAGCCTTAAAGCATGGGAGAGGGGCCTGGCCCTGCCCCGACCTATTGTGCCAAACCATGCTGACTCCTCATGGGAGCCCTTACCCATGAGGAAGAGTGGACTGGGGTGGGCTAGGGGGAGGTCAGGGGTGGGAGGAAGGCTGAGAGGGAGAACTGTGGTTAGAATATAAAATGAAATTAAAAAAAAAGAGCACTATCTCTTGGGAAAGGACTCTCACTTGAAGTTTGTGGGCGTGGTATAGTAAATCTATGAAAGTCCATGGGCATAGTATTGTAAACCTATGAAAGTCCCTGGGCATGGTATGGTAAACCTATGAAAGTCCCTGGGCATGGTATGGTAAACCTATGAAAGTCCCTGGGCATGGTATGGTAAACCTATGATCCCCGTACTTGGAAAGCTGGGGCAAAAGGATCATGGTTTGAGGGCAGCATGGACTGCATAGTGAGAATCTGCCTCCATACAACAAAACAAATGATAACAACAAAAACTCAGCACAGCCGTGGTCCAACTGGCCCTTAATGAGTAGTGGTCTCCTTTTGGGAGAACACATTTTGGGGGTATTCTAACAGAACAGCAGAGTTTCTTCATCCCTGAAGGATGCAGTGACCTGCAGAGCAGCTGTGCTCTTCCATGCTTCTTCTGACCAGGCTCTCCCTAGAGTTAGCATTTCTATGGGTCTTTCTCTTCATCACAAACTGGTCTCCAAGAAAGCCAAAACTAACAGGGGGACAATAATTTTACTTGACAAATTAGGTCATGGGATTCAAGAGCTAGTCCCCTCCTGGGGGCCCATGAGACCAGAGGCTTCAATGAGAGCCACAGACAGCATTGCTAGAATATATTTTGAATCGTACACCATGAGGAATACAACTTAGAGTCTTGGAACATTCAACTTGGTCTCAGAATATTACACTGAGATAATTTTCCTTTTTCCCACAGCTAATAAGATGGAGATCCACGTTTTAATGGCATTTAATAAAGAGAGTATCTGTCTTTTGTTTACATTTTAAAGCAAAGGCAAGTCAGAGGAGATAGAAGTATGAGTGATCTTTTAGCCTGCCTTTGGTAGCCAGCCATGTCACTCTAGCCTATTACAGAATCAAACAAACAAAAAAATGGGGAAATACAAGCCATTATTACATAACGGGGCAAAAAGTTCCAAAATGTGATGAGTTAGTAGCTTTCATTATGCATTCTTTAGGACATTTACATAATTGCAGGAAGTTTTATTGGGCCACACTAGAGACTAGTTTTCTGAAGCTTTTCTGTTCTGCAGGCTCCTAGCAAACCTGTCTCAGCTGATTGTCTGTAGGAGTCAGAATAGGCTATGTGTTGCTGCAGTAACAACTGCCAGACATTAGCAGTGTCAAACGACAAAGTTCAGCCAGGCAACGGTGGCACCCACCTTTAATCCCAGCACTCGGGAGGTAGAGGCAGGTGGATCTCTGTGAGTTTGAGTCCCTCATGGTCTACAGAGTGAGTTCCAGGGCAGCCTCTAAAACTACAGAGAAACAAACAATAAACAAAACCCAAACAACCAAGTTGGGCTCTTTGCTTACATAACATGACCAGCATAGGATTCAGACTGAGAGAGAACTCTCACCCTGAGAGACAAAAAGAAAACTCTGTGGCTCTTGTCCCGACAGCTGACACACTAGACCATAAACTATGCCATTTCCACTCATAGCTTATTGGCCAAAACAAGTCATAAAATTCCAGTAAGAGAACCAAAAATTTTCTGGAAACAGAACATCCAAGAGCCAGGACCTAATTTTCCCATCTGTTGACACAATAACTTACATACTTCCTTCTGTATTCATGCAACAGACACTTGAATATATGCAAGGCATGGCCTCAAGCCCCAGGCCTATGGAGGGCACCGAGCAGGCTTTCTGACTATTTGCCAGGGCAGTGAAGGAGCAGTTACGGTGAAGGAGGATGAGTGTTCTGATAAGGAAAGACCGTGACGCTCGCTCATGTGTTAGCAGGACGGGCAGTGTTTGTGCTCATTTGGGAGCTAGAACAGTGAGGATCCACTCTCACAAAGCAGATTGGGGCAAGATTGGAGGGAGAGAGTCTGGGCCAACCACGGGGCAGCGGGGAGGGGTCTGGGGCAAGCACTGAGTAGGGAGGGGGCCTGGGATGAGCACCGAATGGGGGTGTTCTCTTTATGCCTCTTATCCCCCCCATTTGCAAATGTACTCTGTTTCTCAGACAGCCATAGCAAAACATCTAGGTAGTTCCCAGGAGGCTGTCATCCTGACTTTGTAGTTATTTACAGGTCACCAGAGAGTGTATCTTTGTGGACACATTGGCTCATGCTCCCAGAATTCACCATCGAACTTGGCACTGGTGTTTCTGATACAGAGTCCAAGCTGGCAGCAGGCTGGGAGCCAGCAGACCTCTGGATTCACCCTAAAGAGGTCACACCAGGGCAGCCAAGAATCCAGGGCCACCCCAGCCGGCCTCTGTGGCACTGAGGGTAGAAGCAGCAGGGATCTGGACAGGAGGTGTTGCATGGGTTCTGCCACTTGATCTCTGTGGGAGCTGTCACTAAACTCTTCTGACAGGCTCACCCTCAGAGCAGGACACGTGGCTGAGTGTCACCGGCGAGTTCCTGCCATCGTGGCACAAATGTATGAAATTTCCATTTCATTGAGGTGATTATTTTTCCTCACTAAAAATCACTCACAATGTTGTGCTGGGTGACAGGCCGGGGCTGTAGGCGGGGACTGGGAGATTGACTTCTGAATGTGGACTGTGGGGCCAGGCTTTCAGGGTTCGCTCCCAGCTCTGCAGCTCCCATCTAGGCGCCTAAGCCAGCGCTCTGCCGTCCCGTGCCTGCTTTCCCATTTGTGAAGTGATGGGAGCTGTTGTGCCCCCACCAATGGTGATATGGATGCCACTGGCTAAAACCAGAGAGCTTTGGAAGGGCTGGGTTCCAAGTGAGCCGGCAGGGACACTGCTGTGCTATGGCCAGTCATCACCATGCCTGAAACCCTGCCGAAGTGTTCAGAGCGCACTCCCTTGTGTTCAGGAGGACAGTCAGGCTAGCAACTGCATTGTGTTGCATGGTGCCTATGACAGCTGGAGTTCAGTGAACCTGAACTGCCGACCTGACTTCAGATTTGGGCCTTGCTGTGTGGTTTTAGGTGGATTACAAAGCTCTCCACCCCTTCATCTATAAGGGGTGTTTGCCAAAGGTTCCAGGGGCTCAGGGGGACTCTCAGAGAGCAACGCACAGCCCAGGGCTTAGCACCGAGTGAGTGTTTAGTCTGGCTGTAGAAGTAGCAATGGGGTAAACTGAAAACAAGGACCCAGGAGCCTGTGAATCTGGTAGAAGGCTCAGTGTGAGGATGCAGGGTCCTCTGGGGAGCAGTCCCGGAGAATCTCTTCTAGGAGGCACTATGGAACCTGCACCTTGGCAAACGGACAGGCCATATAACCTCTCCATCTGGCTTCTTTTCATTTGAAAAAGGGAGGGGGCTACCTGCCTCATAGGGCTCTTGTTTGTATCCTAGCATTGCTAGTATAACTGTTGTTCTTAATTTTCTTGCAATGGCAGAGATATTTTTACTGAGGCACAGTTGATGCACAAAGGACCGCACAGATTTCATATTTACAATTACAGTTTCACATTTTACAATTTGAATTTGCACATAGGCAAATATCTGTGAAACTAGCACCATGCTAGTATTTACTCTAATACCTCCCAAAGTATTATGTCCCTGAGTGGTAGTTTTTTGCTGCTGCTGCTGTTGTTATTGGTGGTGGTGGTGTGTGTGTGAGTGTGTGTGTGTGTCAGTGTGTGTGAGTGTGTTCAGTGTGTGTGTCAGTGTGTGTGTGTCAGTGTGTGTGTGTCAGTGTGTGTGTGTGTCAGTGTGTGTGTGTCAGTGTGTGTGTGTGTGTGTGTGTGTGTGTGTGTGTGTTGGGAATTGAACCTGGAGCCTTGTGCACAAGAGGCAAGCACCCTACCACTAAGCTACACTCTAGTCCCTGTATTCTTATTATACACATGTAGTAAGAACACTCATATGAGACCCAGCCCATCAATAGCTTTGACGTGCACATATTGTTAATCATAAGTAACTGCACAGTGCTCTGAAAACGTACACCTGGTTAGCTTCGTTCCCTTCCCACCTGGGGATGGTGTTCTCTGCTTCTGAGAGCTGACTCTAACAGATAATCTGCTCATACAGTTGCCAGCCATCTTGGTAGCCCAGGACAAAGGGCAGAGTCTTGGCTGGTGGCCTGGACCTTTCTGAACCAGTCCTACAACCTGGTGGCCAGAGTCCAGAGGAAGGCACGGCGCTTCATGTGGAAGGTGCAGAAAATGAATCTACTTTTTGTCAACCGATGACTTCCTTCCTAGTGGCAAATTCCGCAGTTGCGAAGGGCACCTGGGGGACTCACATTTCTGCCATAAGAGCAGACGTCTGTGTGGCATAGAATGCTTGCTAAGATACCCAGCCCAGGGAGAGCTCAGAGGGCGAAGAAAGAGCAGCAACTGCCACCACCCCTGCAGGTCTTTGGTTGCCTTGAAAACCTTACCACTCAGTTTCCGGTCTCAGAGCAGACAGGCTTCTCACCTGTCTGCTATCTACCACCCACCCTCACTCCAGCGACAGGGCTGTCCATCAACAGAGACACTGGACAGGCCACTTAAGGGCACAGCTATCACAGCAGAGTAGAACCACATGACTCTGGTTTCATTTGCCAGCAGACTGAGCTGCATCCGCAGGGGCAGTGTATTCACGCACCTGACGCAGCAACTCAGCTGATTAACTCGCCATCAGCAACCTTTCAGAGGAGATGACTTCTGGGGGACCATCTTTTGAAGCTGGGAACCACACATGAAGCTCCTGTCCCCTTGTCAGCCTTGGTCCTGGAAATGTAATGGACCAGGGGGTGGCTAAGACACTTCCACCCAACACTGGCGTGGTCACACCTCCGCAAGCCCATCTCACTAAAGAGTATCTGGAGTTAAAAACACCCTTCGCCTTACGATGAGTCTTGCCTTCGCTGGCCACCGTACAGCTGAAGCAGCGACTCTAGGGACACCAAGGTGTCCTGGCACAGAGACGTCAGGCATGAGAAGAGCGCAAGAGGACCTGGGACATTCAGGGAATCATATCATCACCCTTGCAAATTTGTTCAGAACCCAGAAACCTCCACAAAACGACACTGCTAGATGGCCACCTAAGGAACTTCCGGGAGGATCCTGAAGACATACTTAAGACAACATTTCTAGATTCATTCGAGAACACTTGTTTATCTCCAAGGTCCTTCCTCGGAGGCTCATGCCTCTGCAGACCACCTGTGCAGCGAAGTCACCAGAGCAGACATGAAGAGTTCGAGCGCCAGGATGCACGAGCAATGAGGTGAACCTGCTCTCCAGGGATGACCCAACACCATAGTGCTGGAACAGTCTCTAGGTGACTGCAAGCTTGATGGGGGATGTCTGTATGTGTGTATGATTCTCTTATTGGTTGATGAATACAACACTGATTGGCCAGTAGTCAGGCAGGAAGCGTAGGCGGGGCGACCAGACCAGGAGAATTCTGGTGAGAGGAAGGCAGAGAGGGGCTCGGGGACGCCACGTAGAGACTGGGAAGCTAGGACGTGCCAGGAGTTCTCTGGTAAAATAAGGCCATGTAGAAATACATAGACTAGTAGTTATGGGTTAATAATTAAGACAGAGCTAGCCAGTAAAAAGCCCTCGCCATCGGCCAACAGTTATAAATTAATATAAGTCTTTGTGTGTTTACGTGGGGCTAGTCAACTGCAGCACCAGGCAGGACCGAAACTTCATCTTCACAAGGTGCAGCTGACACACACAGTGCTTTCCAGGTGCCTATGCATGGGAGCTCGCTGGGTCCTCACAACAGGCTCACAAACCGGTGCTGGCATTGTTCCTCACACTGGACAGTTGAAGAAGCAGTGGCATAGTGAGTTTTAAGTCCTGCCTCAGATCACCCTTGGTAGGTCTCAAGGAACTGGTGGGAACTGGCCATTTGGCTCCAGGGACTACACTCTATGCCAGCAGGTTAACTTCCTTCTGAAACACAGGAAACATGAGTTTGTGGCAAAGGCCCCGACTGTAAAGCCACCATGGGGGCCTTCTTCACAGAGGCCTATATAATGCTTCCTAGAAACCAAGTGAACAGCCTTCCCAGGCAAGCTTACCAAAATATTTCCCTGGCCAGTGAAGGCTTTCCCATTCCTCCATGGACAACCTGAGAGTAAGAATTGCCAGTTTTCTTCCCCTACCCATCCAGATTGAGTAGAGCGATTGGCTGTGCCTGAGAGGAAGGGGAGGGAGTGGATACGGGAGCCTTCCATCTGCAGCAGAGGTCCTGTTGTTGGGTTACATGACTGATAATGTGTGCATGGGGTAGGAGGCTGCTGTGTCAAATGGGGAAAGGGGGGCAGCAGAAAGGGAACAGGGTCAAGTTCCTGTCCTGACTCCAGCCCTGGGACTCTACGCAAGTATTTCACTTCCCTCTGGGCCTTGGCCGCCTTTCTGTAAAATCAAGAGAGTTGGATTCCATTTGAGGCCATCTCAGTTCAACCAAGAGACATGTTTTGTTTGGAACTCATAATGCTTTTTTTTTTACATTAATTGCCAACATACAAAAATTGGAGCCATTTGCATACAAATGTATTTGGAGTTTTTGGAAGCCGGTTAAGAGATGTTGTAGCCCTGCTGCTCCAGGAGCTGGAGCTGAGAGACAGCTGGTCTCAGAAGGGGGTGGGGTCTCCCCAAGTTGTGTTTCCCACTTGTCCAAGGTGACCTCCAAGTCTTGAGATCTTAAGACCTGTAAGGTAGGGAGCCTGGCTTAGAGATTCAGGCTCAGGGTCAAAGCAAACACAGTAAACGGTAAATGGTGATGTTCTCTGTTAGCTATTTGCCTAGGTTTTATCTTTAACCTTGACACATACAATTATAGCCTTTGGCATACTCTCCATGCATTTTTATATTCTGGCTCACATAGGCAGAGACAAACATCCATAAAAGACAATGAAGATGTTGCTTTATCAAGGGGAGAGAGGGAGAGTTCTAGGATAATTTGTTCTCTGAAGTCTGACCCAAAATGACACAAGAACTACCTGTTCATCCAAACAAGATTATCTTAGATAAATTCCAGGAAAATAAAATGTGTTGGTGATTTTTGTTCAGTGACGTTCCTATTTTCTTTTCCTTTTTTTTTTTTTTTTGTGAGATCTGTAGTTTCCTGGGTTCTGGGTTATTGATTTAGACACTTTCAAGTGGCATAGGAAAGTGTTGCTGACCCTCAGGGTTCTTCAAATAGGACATTCATAAACATTCATCTGTATGCAGATGAAAAAGATTTTAATGTCATCTCATATTTTTTAGACATTAATTGTACTTTTGTTGAGCTAGACGGAAAACAGACCCTCAGTTTATAAAAACATCAAATAGAATAGGGAGGCAAGTATGGAGAAATAATTGTCACTCCCCTTTTCATTTAAAAAAATAAATGTTTCAATTTTTGGAGGACAGAGGGGTCGGTGTGCTGTGTATGCAAGGGTGTGCATGTGTGTGTGTGTGCATGCATGTGTATACAGAGGACACAGGATGGCATGGGGCATCCCCTTCTGATGCTCTCTGCTCTGTCCCCTGTGACGGGTTCCTCATTGGGCCTGAAGCTCACCATTTTTGCTAGGCTGCCTGGCCAGTGTCCCCTTAGGACCTACCTGTCGGTGCTTTCCAGTGCTGGCGTTTATAGGCACGCGGGGCTAAGCCTAGCTTTTCCATGAGTTCTGGAGTTCACACTCTGGCCCTTGTGCTTATGAAGCAAGTGTTCTCACTGAATCATCCTTCTGCTCATTATGGTGAAATAGATGCAACACAAGATGTACTATCCTAGTGGTTATGAGCATACAGTGCAGTGATGCATTGCTTCTTATCTTGACCCCAATATTAGCCAGAGCTTCAATCTCCTGTATCCTCGCTGGACGTTACCAGCACTGTTTAATACTTTTACAACTATAGTTTTCCATATTCTCCAAAGCCTCCACATCACCATAGATCAGCAGTTCTCAACCGAAGGCTCACAGCCTCTTTGGGGGCTGTCTGAGTTGGGGTTTCTATTGCTGTGACCAGACACCATGACCAAAAAGGAGGAAAGGGTTTATTTAGCTTACACTTCAACATTTCTGTTCATCACTGAAGGAAGTCAGGACAAGAATTCAAACAGGGCAGGATCCCAGAGGGAGGAGCTGATGCAGAGGCCATGGAGGGGAGCTGCTTACTGGCTTCCTTCCCATGGCTTGCTCAGCCTGCTTTCTTATAGAACCCAGGACCACCAGCCTAGGGATGGCCTCACCCACCATGGGCTGGGCCCTCCCTCATTGATCACTAAATGAGAAAATGCCTTATAGTGGGATCTCAAAGAGGCATTTCCTCAGCTAATTCTCCTTCTCTGATGACTCTAGCTTGTGTCAAGTTGGCAGACAACCAGCCACCTAAGACCATCAGAAAACAGAGATACTTACATTGCATTCATAACAGTAGCAAAATTAAGGTTATGAAGTAGCAACAAAAATAACTGTGGTTGGGGGTCACCACAACATGAGGAACTGCTTTAAAGTGCCATAGTGTTAGGAAGGTTGAGAACTACTGCTGTAGATTGATCCTGCTAACTCTTTTTACTGTCTCCCATTTATTCCACTTTCCCCTGCAAATCATAATTTGTTAGCCGATTCTTTATTACTGAATACTTGAGCAGTTTTTTGTTTGTTTGTTTGTTTGTTTGTTTTGGTTTTTCGAGACAGGGTTTCTCTGTATTGCTTTGGAGGCTGTCCTGGAACTCGCTCTGTAGACCAGGCTGGCCTCGAACTCACAGAGATCCACCTGCCTCTGCCTCCCGAGTGCTGGGATTAAAGGCGTGCGCCACCAACACCCGGCTACTTGAGCGGTTTTAAGATTTTGATATTAAGGCTGTGTATAAAAATACCATTTGGGTCATTTTTCAGCACCCTAGAGCCTGAGACACTGATCTTAACTTTCTGTCTGACGGTGGCTAAAGCTGCAACAGGAGTTCTCAGATGCAGTAGAAATCATCACAAGCTGTGGAGACAGGGAGAACAAAAGGGAGTGGTAACTCAAGTCAGATGACCTAAGGCCAAGGCCAGGCGTTGCCAAGCTACATAAGCAACGTGCTTATATAGCATTACCCTCCTCCAAATGTCTCACCCACAAAGTCAGTAGCCATGCCTGCCTCTGAGATGTGCAGGAAGAGTTACCAGATGAGCAGCCAGCACCATGTACGTGCCGAGCCCTGCGTGCCCACTGTGCGCACGAGCTGTTATTAAAGTCTCTTCTCAGAACGATAAAGCTTGAGGTAGATGTTTGAATGGAAGAACATTCCAGATACTTTCAACTAAAGCCCACAACATTTTATTCTGTAATTCTGTTGGCAAAGCGTTCACAAAGCAGACAGCCTGTTGCTACTTGGAGCTACCCTAGAAAGACGCTACCCACTCGTCTGCTGGGCTCTTGTCCTCCTCCATTGGATATATCTTACAGGTGTTCCCCTGGTTTTCCTCAATCTTCTTCTCAGACAAAGGAAGTCAGAGCCCAGGATGCGTTTCCGAATCTTCTTTACCATAAATACCCTAAATCTTTGAAAATCTCTCCTGTCTTTTACCCAACTTTTTTTTTTTAATAAATGAGAATGGAGTCACAAGGTCATCCCATACAATCTTTCCTTCTCTTTTGGGGGCATGCAATTTTGTGAAAAAACTTGTCTCGCTGGTGGATAACCTGTCTATATTCTCAGAATCTTACTTTTTATTGAAGAACTTCCTGGTCCAGACTGGCTTGACCCGGGTTCTTTTGGGCTTCAGAGGCGTCTCCCCCCATCTTATCTTCATGCTCTGATCATCAACCTTTTTACAAAAGATGACTTTGATCAAGCCGTAGGGGCTGGACAGGGAGACATTGTTGGCAGGAGAGAGGGTGGGTGTTGTGCGGCTTTGTGGGGGTGGGAGGGAGGAAGCTAGGCAGTGCCTGGCTTTCAGAGTCTAGATGTGTCCTCAACCTGGAGTTCAATGGCTTAGTGCCTGCCATAGCCCTGTGACCACGAGGGGGTGCAGTCACCAAGGTTAGAGGGGCAGTAAGGGATCTTATAGGTTCCTGGGCTGCAACTTGAGTTGTTGTGAGTAGTTAGAAATCATCAACAAATCTGACAACAAATTCTGGGAAGCATGCAGAGAGAGAGCCTTAGTCACTGTTGGTAGGGGTGCAAATTGATATAGCTGCTGTGGAAGTCAGCTTGGAGATTTTTTTCCAAAAACTAAAAATAGAACTGCCATGTGACTCAGCTATTTCATTCCCCAGGCACATACCCAGAAAACCCTGGACCCCAGCACAGAGACGTTTACACCTTCATGTTTATTGCTGCTTCATTCACTACAGCAAAGAATTGGAATCTACCTAGTTGTCTATCAACAGATGAATGGATGGATAACAAAAGTTTGGTGGGGGGGTGCGGGGGTACGTGCTCGTGCATATTTGGACACATTCCTCCGCTCTAAAGAAAACGTAAGTCTAAAAATCTGCAGGAAAATTGATGGACTTAGAATATATAAGATTAAGTGATGCCACATAGTCTCTGAAAGAAACACCATTTTCCTCTCATCTCTGGAATCTAGCTAAGAGAATATGCATATACGTAAAGAAGTGTACAGTGTATCGTGCAGCAGAGAGAACAAGAGAAGGTAAATGGGAAGGAGACAAGGAAGGACGGAATGAAGACATGAAGGAGGGAATAAAGCTAACTGTTTTTCTAGCTCTAATTCTGTCGCAGGCTATTCTGTTTTGGGTGGTGAATAAGTGCCTAAAATATATTTGATGCCAGGGGATAGTGGTTCATTGCTTTAATCCCAGCACTGGTCTGAGAAACCCTGTCTCAAAAAACATATATACTTACAGTAGTATAAGATTTAATGTAGTTTCCATTCCAAATGCCAATTCTTTTTTATTTATTTTTGTTTTTGTTTTTGTTTTTTCCAGACAGGGTTTCTTTGTGTAGTTTTGGAGCCTATCCTGGCACTTGATGTGTAGACCAGGCTGACCTCAAACTCACAGAGATCCGCCTGCCTCTGCCCCTCGAGTGCTGGGAATAAAGGCGTGTACCACACCGCCCAACGCCAAAGGCTAGTTCTAACTGTGCGTAAAGTCATTAAATTGTATAGACCTTGGATCTGGTTAGTGTTGGTGTCTGATGTTTTTATTTATTTGCATTTTTAAAGATAAAGTTTACAAAAATATCTTGAAAAGAAATGGAGAAGCTCTTTTGGTGCCCGTTTGTGTTTGGGATGTTCTGTGCTGGAGTCTGAAAAACTAATCCTTCTCTGCCCAGTGGCCCGGATGCTTGGTGCTGTAGCACTCAACTCCAGCCAGGACCTGGTGTGAACAGGATGCTAAAGCCAGGACCACATCCTTTTGGAAGGTTCATCCTCAACACTGACAGGGACCCTACATACTCGTAGAACACCTACTATGTGCCAGGGTTCTTCTAGAACCTGGAAAGTCAGTGATCAGAGCAGAAATAGCACCAACCTTCAGGGAGCTTGTGGACCAGTGGGGCTAGTTTTACACGGGTTATTAATGGGACAATTAGTGGTTAGGACAGTCAAGAAAAGTGAAATATGATTAGAAAGGTTGAGAATCATATGGGCAAGAAAAGGAAAAAAAATCTATCATGTTGGAAAGAAAAAGTAGAACTTCCACCGCCCAATATGAGGTCTTGTATACAGGAAATTCCAGAGTTGACTCAGGCACCACGTAGTAGTTTGAAGGCAGGAAGACTGCATGCAAATCTCAGTTCTGCCTCTGAACACTCTCAATGAAAAATATGTTCAAGGAATTAAAAACATCTCCATTTCAACATCACCAAGTGGAATAAAACACAAAAGCGAATTTAAAGAAGAGGATCATAAAATATCATTGAAAGAAATTACAGAAGATCCAAGTGAAAACTGACTCCCACTGGTGACTTGGAAGATGTATTGTTTAGATGGCCATGGTCTCCATAATGATCACAGAGCAATCTGTCAGCATCCCAGGGGATTCTTTTGTTCAAATTTGCAAGATGAGTCTAGATTCACATAGAATTGCAAGGGATACCAAATAGATGAAAATAATCTTGACAAAACAAGAAACGGAGCTGGAGGACACCTTGACTGGTGGCGCTGCCCAGGGGTAAATCTGCCGTCGACTGACATGCATAGTCAGGGAAGAGAATGTGGAGTGCCACCAGCCACCTGATGCAAACATTATTAACCAGCCTCAGAGTCCAAACTGCAAACTAAAACCTTCTTGACCTCAGCATTGGGACGCACAAAAGTAAAGGAACACTCAAATTAGGCTTCGCTATGATTTGGTTTTGAAGATCACCCTCGGGGAAGTACAAAGATACCCACGGGCAAGGATTAGAGGTCATAGGCCTGGAGGCTTTACCCAGGATGGAGACACCATCTGGCTTGTGATGGTAAAGGCTTTGGACGTCATGATGCTGCACAGACGATGTGTGTCCACTCGAAACTCTGCTTCAGATTTGGAGTTGTCCTCTCTTCCTGGGGTGGTGGTCATAAGAAACAGCATCAAGCTGGCCACACAACCTGGGAACAAACGGCAAACACTCTATGGTGTGCCGAGTTGTTAAGTTTCTGTATTTCATGTCCAGCAGGGTAGGTTTATTAAATACGCTTTGACTTATACTTGATTGTTGGGATGTAACTCCCCTGCAATCACAAGTAAGAACTCTTACAGCAGATAAGAGAAAAAGTACCTTGGTCAAAAATAAGCAAAGGATCTCAATGAGTCTTTCTCTAAAGACAACCAAGTATAAAAACAAATTCAATCTCACCAGCCACCAGAGAAACAAAACAAACCACACTGGCATACCATTTCACACTCACCAGTGGACGCAAGACCAAAGAGTCAAAGGACGTGTTGGCAAAGTTATAAAAACATGGCGAATATGCTACTGTTGGGAGTATAATACAGCACAGTCATGCTGGAAGACTCTTTGAGAGTTCTTCAAACGACGGAACCTAAGTTACTAACCTACCCAGCAGCTCTACTCCTATAAGCATACTTGAATAAAATGAACATAAATACTTGTGTCAATATTATCCATAATAACCCAAAGATGGAGGCAATGCAAATGTCCACCAATTGATAAGTAACATGGTCTATTCCTACAGTATACTGTCATGCTGACATAAAATATCAACTACATATGCTAAAATGAGAATGAACTTTGAAAACACTGAAGTTTTAAAAAGCAAGTTACAGAAGACCATGTATTATATGATTTCATGTATATGAAATATGCAGACTAAGTACACATGAAGACAATACAAAGTAAGTTGCTTAGGGCTGACAGGAGTGAAGACACGATTCCCCTTTGAGGAGATGAAAATGGTCTATAATCAATCAGGGTAATGCCTGCACGACTCTATATTTTCAAATCATTGGTCTGTGCATTTTAAAGTGTGGATTATGTGGTATGGGAATCACACAAGAAACTGCTACAAAAAGTTAGAGAGGAAAGGGAAGAGAACAGGGTGAGGGGTGGGAGACAGTGTGAAGACCAACATCGGCAGAAAGTCCCAGCCACTGAGAAGAAATGAGAGTAGGGAGAGGCGGGCAGGGGTGAGGCACACCTTAATCCCAGCACCCGGGAGGCAGAGGAGGGAGGGTCCCTGAGTTCAAGGCCAGCCCGGTCTATAGAGCAAGTGCCAGGACTACACAGAGAAACCCTGTCTCTAGGAATGAGGTGGTAGGAACAAGGATGGGTATGAGGGGTTCTTTCAGGGGAAGGGTATACATGGGAGTCCCCTTTACAGAGTGGCACTTATTTCTGCTGAGACCTTCGGGAGGAAAGGGAGGCAGCCATAGGGGCAGCTGGAGAAAGCCCAGGGGAAATGGTGAGTGCAGAGGCGGTGGTTTTGGTGCTGGGTGAAAAGCAGCATCGAGGCCCATGTGGCAGGACAGTAGGGGAGGAGGAGAGAGCAAGAGGCCCCGAGGCGACAGGCCAGGTCAGGTTGTGCCGCAGAGAGCACCCACAAGCTGAGGGCTCTGTTTGCAGAGAGAAGTGAAGGCTGTCACAGAGCTTAGAACACACGACTTGTGTTGAGTCTGTTTGTGAACAGACTTGGGGGGAACACACGACTTGTGTTGAGTCTTGGCGGGGGGAGCAAAGTGCTAAAGCCACGTCCAGGTCAGAGGGCGGCATCCATGGACCTCAGGGTCAGCCTTCGCTTCCGCAGTCAAGTGAACTCTGAAAAGGAGTCAGGACACTTGGTGGGGTCTGCAGTGTTTCCTGGGATATCTCTTGACTATAGGACACTGTCTGTCATAAAATGTTCTTAGAAAATACTCACTGATCCCATTGCCTTGGCACATGCCTGTAATTCCAGTGCTCAGGGACCTGACCTAGGAAGATCTCAAGTTTAACTGGGCTACTTTAAAAAAAAACAAGACAAAATAACAACAAGAAACAAAACTAAGATTTCATGGAATCAATCAGCAGACAGCTGCCACAGCCATGTTGCTCTTGGGATTTCCACGGATGACAAAGACAGCAAATATTCATGTCCTCTTCTGCTCCCACCCAACTTTCCATACAATTAGTAATAGCCATGTCGCTTTGTTAGCTAGTGAGGAGTTTGCAGAAATAAATGAGGTGTTGGAGGCCTGAGGGGACCTTCCGAGGTCAGACTAGGATCCCCTGACCTATAAAAGATTTTATAAATTTTATCTATTTTTATTGAGTGTGTGTGTGTGTGTGTGTGTAGGTCAGGGGACAACTGTGGGAGTCAGTTCTCTTCAAACTCAGGTTGTCAGAATCAATGGCACCCATCTTCACCCAGTGAGCCATCTCTGCAGCCCCAAGTAAACATTTTCATGGCAGCAAGACTCACTCCCTAGTCAGGCAGTGGTGGCACATGTCTTTAATCCCCAGACTGGGGAGGCAGAGGCCGGCCTGGTCTACAGAGTGAGTCCCAGCACAGCCAGGGCTGCACAGAGAAACCCTGTCTCAAAAGAAAGCAGAGAGCCACTCCCCTTAACAGGTCACATTTTGTCCTATTTTCCAAGGACAGTGTGCACTGTACATCACAGTGCTGGCCTATTTTAGATAAGGATATCTGGAAACTGACCATTCCTATCAGTGGTGATTTTCCTTGTTATTGTTGACATCCTGGAGGGTGAGGTGGCTGATATTACATATTTATATGTTCCCCTCACAATGGTATCATATAACAGCAAAGCAGCCCATTCTGTAGCATCCAGGAAGTTAGTGTGGTTGGGCTCAAGCCTCTTGATGTTAATAGAGGCAACAGTCAAATGGTAATAAATTGAGCTGGACCTTCTCCCATGTTTCTCCCCATAAATGGAGGCCAAAATGTGAAATCTTCATTCAGCTGGGAAAGGAGTTGGCAGCTGTTTGAAGAGCTGAGCCTTGGCTGAGCTCCGTTATGATGTTCCTGGCTCTGTTCGTCCATTCTCTCTTTATCCTGCCCACTCAACTGACTTCTTGCTGGCTAGAAACTGCTCTGTGGGCTCGAGACATAAAGGAGGGGAGAGATGGGAGGATAATGAGGACCATGCCTTGTTTTCCGCACTCAGCCAGCAAATTCGCTGTTTCCCCATTCTATCTTGATGAATAGAACATTTAGAGCGCCTCAATGAAAAGATGTGGTGTTAGCAGGATGGTCGCCCTGCTGGGGCTCAGTTCAGCTCTGGGGACTGGTGCGAGCCCCTTACTCAGCACTGATCTTCTTTTGCAATACTCCGGAAGGCTGAAATAATACGCACAGCTGCTCTGTTTGAAAATCTATGCGCCAAAGCCACTCACTCACTCCGTTCCTAAGGGATCAGTGATCACTGGAGTTGTTTGGCCCAGGAGGCCATGCTGATTGACCTCGAGAGTGTCCCCAAGGCCCAAAAGATCGCTGTTGGTTTCCTTCTTCACCCCGGTGGGTTCTGCTCCACTCGCAGTGAGCTCTTCTGTGGTCTGAAGGCTAGCAGACTAAGTTCATCTTGCATCTCTCCAAGTCTCCTCCAGGCCCTGCCCTTCTTCTTCCCAGCATTCTCTTAGTCTGACTCTCCTACCCAGGCAAATCTTTATTAACCAATGAGAGCAATCCATACTTACAATGTATAAACCGCAGCACACAGTGGTCCAATGAGCCCGAAACTCACCAGCCCCTCTGCTACACTCTGGTTTGTGGCTGCTGGTTCTCAACATTGCTTTTTGGCTGTGATTGGGGTGGGGTGCAAAGCTTTCGCAGGGGAGGCTGTGGGGGAGACTCGCTGTCCGTCCTCACAGCCTTCCTCTTGCCCAACTTCCCACCAGCTTCCGAGTGTCTGTCTTCTCCACATGTGTCCTCCCCTTCCCTGAGGTCCTTGGTGAAAGTTAACTTCGCTTGCCTAGATAAAACTGGTGAGTCGTAGTGTGCCCCAGACCCAAACCTAGCAATCACTCACACTCCCAGGGCTCTGCCCGGGTCCTACTGCCTACTGAGAGATGAGCTCGCATCCTGTGCCCACGCAGTAAAGATTTTTTTTGTTGTCCATTTTCTGGTCGATACTGTGATAAGCTTCTTCATTATGGAGCTATCCCCATAGGGAATCAAGAGCAGTGTCCCAAGCTGGTGACACTTGCATGTGATGGAGGTGGGCAGAAAAGCCAGGAGCCCAAGGTCACATTTGCTGCAAGGGAACCTTTTTTAAACAAAAAGCAAAACCATGTCCTTCTGTGATGGTCAGCTTCATGGGTTACTGCAAGTAAGGAAACAGTTTCAAATGATCCAGTAACTTGCCCAGGTGTAGCAGAGATATGTTCTGTGGGCATAGCTCAAGGCCCTTACCAGTAAGACTCCTAGGAATCTAGGTAGCCATGATCCAGTCAATCCAAAAGCCTCAGAAACAGAGTGGAGGCTTCAGTGAGGACGGGCAGGCCCTGCCTGCAGCTGCAGCTCCTACCCATGGAGTCAGGTCTATGCACCCAGGCCAGGGGGCATGCAGAACAATTTTTAAAGCAACTTGCAGTGACTGTTCTCCTGTGCTGGTGACCCCAAGTGAAACAATCCCTGTTAAGGGCATCATTATCCACATCAGTTTCAGTCACACTTTGTCAGCTGTTAGCTGAATGTCAAGGTTGACAGGCAACTTGGTGGCCCTCATTGGTCACCCTACGCACTGTGATAACTAGGTAACTTCACAGTGTCTGGGGATGGGTGGGAGCCGGAGCTGGATCTCAGGATGAGGAGTGTAGATGTCATGCTGTGCTGGCCCTGGTTTGGTAAGCCACTGGAAGGTCATGTACCTTGATGGCAGTTCCAGGGACATCTGACCCCCCTGACATAGCAAAACCTATGCTATCAAGTGTGGAATAGGCCTAATTACCTAGCATCTCTCCATGCTAGATGTCAGGGGTGCCTGGACTACACACCAGTGCGTAAAGATGGCGGAATGGACTTTGCCCAAGTGTTCTTTTTCCTCCCCAAGCTGGAACTCTTGTGCTTTTCTCTGATGAACTTATCAACGTCTACCACTAGTTAGAAAGGTCTGCAAGATAAAAACCGTTTGTCCACAGCCTCCAGAGGGCTCTTCTGGGAATCTGCATTGTGGAAAGGCAGCCTTACCAGGGGGCCCACCCATTTTCCTATAACTCTGGGACTCTATCTTTTGAGAGACATGTGTGCAATTGGAAAATTCTGCCAACAACTGCTTATCACACCTTCTCCATTTGCTTTCCAAGTACCAGATAGTGAGAGGAACACCTTCTTTGCTCAGATAATCTGGCTTTCTCAGAATCCCTCTGAGTAATGACCTGAGACATGGGGCCAGAGTTATAAAACCTGCTGAAAGAGAAGAAAGGAAGCAGACTTAACAATGGGAAAGAAGACTCGATCCTCTGAGTTTGATGACGGTTAATCTGATTGAATAATGAAAAGCAAACAGAGAAAAGCTAAACCTGGTGGCTCATGCCTCTAATCCCAGCACTTGGAAAGGTGGAGGTAAGAACATCAAGGAGTTCAAGACCGGTCTAAAAAATGGTGGTTAAAAAAAAAAAAAAACAACAACAACAAAAAAAAACCCTCAAGCAAATAACAACCCTACCCCAAAAAAGAGAAAGAAAAACAACAAAACTCTTTGTCAAATGTCCCCATGGAGGCAGATAAAGAAACTCATCTTCCCTAAAACAAGGGAAAAGGTCACTGCTCCAGAAGTGCTTCAAATCCCCAGTGTCTCCAGTGTCCTAGAGACCATGCGGTCTCCAATATGAGTGGTCAGATTTGAGGCAAGCGTGTCCTGCGTTTTTCTGAGATGGCGGGGACCACTAATGCATCTGGAGACTAGAAACAGCCACTTGCTTTGGAGATTTTATAGGACTAGTTCTTAAATCTACACAGAGGGGGACCAAATGCATCCTTACTAAGTTCCCAGTGACTTGCAGTGTCTCAAGCCTCAAAGTATAACCACTTGCATGTCATGAGTGGCTTTTAAATTCAAAAGGGCACTATCCAAGCCCCAGTCAGACTGTCCCAGAAGGAAGGAGCTGTGCTGGCCACACCACACACACACACACACACACACACACACACACACACACACTCTCACACACACACACACACACACACACACACACACACACACACACACACACACACACACACCCTGCTTCCTGGAGCCTCACCAAGTCCACAGTTTTGCTGGTTCTGTCCGCACATTCCTGTCCCAGTTGTCAGCAGTGAAAGACAAGCCCAGCTGTCTCTGGCGGGAGGAGGTTGAGACTAGAGGCTCCTGGGCCTGCTCGTTTGCGCCTCAGCCTTTGAAAGTGTGGCCTGGGTAACAACTGCAACAGCCAGACAGTTTAAATCTCTCAGCTCAGCTCATATTTTTGTTTTATTCCTTGCTCTTTCCTTTCTTGTTGGCGTGTTTGCATTTTACCCAGAGTGTGTGAATTCATCCAGAATCTCCAACAGATCACCCATAACCCAGCTTAGCTTCAGTCTTCTGCCCTTCGTCTGTGGGTGACATATATGTGTCTGTGGGTGACATTCATGTGTCTGTGGGTGACATGCATGTGTCTGTGGATGGCATATATATGTCTGTGGATGACATATATGTGTCCGTGGGTGGCATGTATGTCTGCCAGTGATATATGTATCTGTGGGTAATATATGTGGACATCAGGCCCCAGAACACAAGGGAAGTCTCTTCCCAATGCAACAGTTTAGGATAACTCAGTTTGTACATAAAAGACCAAAACACTCAGGCATAGAGTTTTATCTCTAATATGAAATATAGTAAGGGGTCATTTTATATTACATGAAGCAGAATCATGGACTAGTGTCACTTTTGGTGTGGAAAGCTTGGCTCTGTATTTTGGATCTGCATTCCTGTTTTCTTTAACAGTTGTTATCTGTCAAACCCAGGGGCTTTTCGTTTTCACAGCCTCAGGCCTCCACATGATTTCTTCTTCAGTCCTGATCGATTCTAGAATTCATGAAAACACCCATTGCTTCTGGCTGTAGACGCCTTGTGCTGGCACACGCTCTTCCTCTCAGACACGGTGCTTTTCTGTCTTCAAGCTTCATCCTGATGCCCAAGGTTCTGCGGTTCTCAGCCGGACTTCCCGGATTGCTGGGTCAAGTACTTCATGGCACCGAGCTTCTATTTATAACCAACAGATGAGCAGAAGCCAGAGTCAAGTTGTTTGGTCAGGTCCAACTGTTGGATACCGATTGGTAACTGGCAAGGTGTGGCAGCTGCCATCTGGCATGCCCGGGCCCTGATAGCATTGCTAGCATTTGCTTAGCTCAGGCTAGAGAAGGCTCCTTCAGCCTTCTCGGCAGAATCAAACTGTTGGGCACCTAGCAGTCCAGCTGACTCCTGTTCAGATGGCCCTGCAAGTAAAAAACAGTGCCGTCATGGGGTCTATTCGGACTCACATGGCTTCCCTCCCTGGCCAAGATTCAGTCACAGGAGTGTGTGCATCTCCATCCCTTTCTGAAGCGAGCCCTGGGTACTTCTGCAGAACATAGCAAGAAAACCAGTTTAGGAAGGATGGGTATTTTCATGACTCTCCAGGTTCTTGGAGAGAGAGCTGTAGTAAATGGGTCTACAGATTGGTATGGCATCACAGATCAGGTCCTCTACGAAATTAATTCAGCACTAGAAATGAAGCCCAGAATAAGTTAAATATGCCTTTCAAGAGGAGAGCCGGCTTGCTGTCCTTAAGAGGTGCATTATGGGTAATGCCGTTGAGTAACCTGAGCGTGTGGCACTAAGGGCTGCTGGGGAAAATGATCACTCTGATACTTGAGACTTTGCTGGACTGACAACCAAGAACTCTTGGCAAGACTGGTGCCACTCTCTCTTTGTCCTTGCAAACCACCCTCCCAATGTCTAACCAGCAGGCGTGCGTGGATGGTGGGTGCTGCTCTGCCACTGCTACGCTATTCCTCAGGACCACCCAAGTGCCAGCCTAGCTCAGCCCCCTCACGTTTCCCTGCAGAGGTTGGGGTGCTTCTTTAGGGAGCTGTGGATGGAGTCAGGGTGGCCTCAGAGGTGAAGGATCCAGGCAGGTGGATCCTTTCTCACAGGGGAATAGAGCACCTCTCCTGGAGACAGACATTTTACACTGAGACAAAAATGGACATGGTGCTGTTAGTCACGCCTCTCAACGCCGAGACGATACCTGCCAGAAGCAACCTAAAGGAAGTGCATAGGGACACTGCAGGAAACTCCTTGGTGGTATCTCGTTTTTGTGTCCTACCTGCCAGCTCCCAAATATCCACACAGAGACTTCTTAGTAATTAGGAAAGCTCAGTCAATAGCTCGGACTTGTTACTGACCAGGTCTTACAACCTAAACCAACACATTTGTTAATTTACTTCTGCCTCGTGGCTTTATTACTGGCGACTCCGCATCTGTCTCCAGTCCTCTTCCTCCGAGCATCCTCCCTGCCCCCAAAATCCTGCCTAACTGTTGGCCAATCAGCTTTCTATTAAACCAGTCCAAGTGACAAATCTTCCCAACGTACAAAAAGATTATTCCACAACAGTGGGAGAAGCCTGTGACTGGGTCTCCTCACTGCCTTACAGGCACAGGAAGCCGTGAAAGAGAATGCTGGCCCAACGGCTGACTCCTTTCTTCTTTTACTCAGTCTAGGGCTCCAGGTCATAGTTGGCGAGGTCCACATTCAGGGGTGGGTGGTCCCTCCTCAGTTGATCCTCTCTGGAAACACCCTTCCAGGTCCAGAGGTGTGTCTCCTAGGTGATTCCACACCCAGGCTCGTTGACAATGGAGATAGCCACCACAGGTGTCTTGCTCATCACAGGTGTGTTTGAAAACTCTCAGGACATAAGCTTTTTTATGGTCTCAAGTAGGCAGTCCATTTTCTAAGGGCATTGGTGTGCTCTGCGGCCAGGAGCACACAGTGTGAAGTCCATAAGGGCCTGGCGTTGGATCCAGGCTCTGCCAGTTGCCCTGTGGCTGGATGCCTGTGGGGAGAGCTGGGTCCTGCCTTTCAGGTCTTTGCCTGCTGTGGGTTAAGCTTAGTAGGAGGCTACGAGCAGACAGGTTGGGCTATGGCTATATCCCATGCCTGAGCACTGCTGTGGTCTATCCGTCTTCTCCAAGTCATTCAGGACAGAGTTTGAAGTGCCACTGTGAGGGCACTGGTCTGTGCTAAATATTTACTATTCATGGAATTAACTTTAAAGACATCACTAACAAAATGCCAAATAGTGCTATAACTGGCCCTTCCAGCCATATGTAGGAAGGAGTTCTATTACTTTTTTTTGTTTTGTTTTGTTTTTTCGAGACAGGGTTTCTCTATATTGTTTTGGAGGCTATCGGTCCAGCCCAGCCTCGAACTCACAGAGATCCGCCTGCCTCTGCCTCCCGAGTGCTGGGATTAAAGGCGCGCACCACCACCGCCTGGCTCCTATTACTTTTTTTTTAATTATTTATTTTGCCTGCAGGCATGTCTGTGTGAAGCTATTGGATCCCCTGGAACTAGGTTTACAGACAGTTGTGAGCTGCCATGTGAATGCTGGGAATTGAACCCAGGTCCTATGGAAGGACAGTCAGTGCTCTTAACCACTAAGCCATCTCTCCAGCCCTGGAAGTAGTTCTGTTTCTGATGGGCTTTGATATGAGGAATTCCACAGGCAATTTTATTTGCACAGACTCTTCCACAGCCATCCCTAGTCATACAGACAACTCACTCTAGGGATTTGAGTACATAATGTTTAGTGAGAAATTTGCCAAAGTGTTAAGGGTGCTTTCTCTACACTGTGGCATCATGGGTAATGAATGCTTTTCTGTATTTTCTCAGCTTTCTGCATATGGCATGTAGACATGTTGCATTTGTTTTTAAAAAGCACTTTCTGAAAAGTCTTTTTAAAATAAAAAATGTATTTGCTGTTCTAATTCTTTTTATAGATGGACAGTTTCCTCTTTTTGCTTCATAGTCTCTTCAGGCCTAACAGCTCTGTCAACTGGGCAGGAAAGGGAGAAAGCAAAGCCCAGTGGTCACAGAGAAATAAGAGGCGGGGCTCCCTCTCCTTGGTGGCCGCAGAGCCGCGTGATGCTTGTGGCAGCATCTGTGGTCACATAGTTACAAGAGAAAAAAATATCTCACTGAAGCTGGCAAAGCTGGAGGCATTACCCAATCTAGTGCTGGTGCAGCTCAGTAGGAGAGACTATCCCCAGAGCGCTACTCTGGTAAGAGACCGGATGCTGGCCCTACTCTGTGCAGGTGCTGAAGACTAACCAGGCTGGCATCTTGTGCACTGAGAGCCAGCCCAGGCAGCTGGGGGAAAGGGGTTAGGAACCCTCCGTGGGGACTGAGACCACGCACAAGATTGGGCCCTACAGGAAGCTTCCAACTGTGGCTGAAGTGGCAGAAGCCTGCTCAAGTTTGCTGGAACTTTCCTACATAGGTCTGTCATGAGGTGGCTGAAAGCAGGAGGCTCAAAGTACCCCAGTCCTTGGACATGAAGACCAAATTCAGTCTGGAAAAGTTATTCTCCCATGTACTTGTGCAGAGGCAGCAGCAGGGTGGGGCTCGGGAGACAGACTGGGGTGAGGTGCCGGGGACGGTGTTCTGTAGACTGTAGACTGCTTTCTCCTTTCTTTCTCAGGTGCAGTTACTCTAAGGGTTCCACCGGCCTGTAGGAGTCTGTATCCCACAGGCACCTTGGAGGATGCAGGCAACCAGCAGACAACCCATTCTAGTGTTTGGGGTGCTGTACACAGAGCTACAGGCCCAGCACTGAGGTTGCTCCCTGTGAAGGAGTCTGAAGGACGTGCCCGTGCTGAGTTCTGTCTCCCTGCAGAGCTGCTGACTGCATACACCTGCCAGTCACCCAGAAAGACCCAGAGAACACTCAAGCCTGAGTCAGTCGGTCTAGGTGGGCCTGAGAGTCTCTGTTCCTTCAAGCTCCCAGAGGAAGCTAAGGCTGTTGACCTGAGGCTCACCCTGCTAGTAGTGGACTCAGTTCTGAGTAGTCCAAACGGAAGGAAGCGAGGAGAAACCGAGGGAGGAAAGTCAGAGAGAGGGGGCAGGATGGACCAGCGTGTGACCCTGGGCATATGGAAGGTTGGATCTTACGGGAAGCTGGGCATGGTTGGTTACCTGTAGTCACTTCAGCCCCTCACCCTCCCCTGCTTTTTCCTTTCCTCGTCTGAGATGCTCTTTCTATTCAGGCCGAGCTAGCAGCAGCTTCCTGGGGACTACAGCCTTGTGCTGTGACACAGCCTGCCTCTTGACTCTTGTTACGGGTATAGTGGCCGAGCTCACTCCCTGAACCTTAGCCTATTACTCACCAGAGATGTCTTTCGTGACTTCTATCTCTTTTTTTTTTTTTTTTTTTTTTTTTTTTTTCTTCGAGACAGGGTTTCTCCACAGAGAGAAGACTTTGGAGGCTGTCCTGGAACTAGCTCTTGTAGACCAGGCTGGCCTCAAACTCACAGAGATCCGCCTGCCTCTACCTCCCAGGTGCTGGGATTAAAGGCGTGCGCCACCAAGTCAATTTTCCCATCATGGAGACGATAAGCTCACCGGGGCAAACCAAGCATTTGTCAGGTCCCAAAGGAACTCAGCACACATGGCTACCTGTGGCGCCTGTCATCCCAAAGTGTCTGTTGGCCTGCAGGCCCGCTCAGTCCCGTGGCTCCTCTCGGGCCCGCTCAGTCCCGAGGCTCCTCTCAGCTCTTCTCCCCCTGCCCCCACCTCAAACTTCTGCAGCTCGTGAGCTAGGGATTCTGGTTCCTATGTGACCCTGGCATTGCAGCTACACACTCTTGGCTCTCTTCACTCGCTCGCTCTTGGATCTCTTGGCCTGCTTGCCCCACCCCGTTCTCCTCTTCTCTTGCTCTCCCCTCCCCTTCTCCTCTCACGGCCCGGTTCAGTCTGGAACCTTCCAGATGCCTCTGGCTGTTCTCTCCCTCATATCTACAATAAACACCTAGCCCCCAGCCCTGCTTTGGAGATATCACGTCCTCATTTTCATTCAGTATATGGATGAAATTTAGAAATTTCTAAATTATGAAATTTAGAAAACTATTTTAATGAGTTAATTTTAACTGAAAGCTCAGGAGGGTGTAGCTAAAACAGAAAAAATTTGGTTTCTTAGCTGTCTAGCAGGTAAAATACATGAATAGCTTTTGCTAGAAAAAAAAGTATTACTTTTCATTTTGGTTTATGAGTCATCTGAGGCAGGATAACATTTGACATTTATGATTTTATTTCTTTCTCGTCACCTGCTTATCTTTGTGTAAAGTATGCTAACATTTAGCACGGGTTTTATGTGGATGTGTGTTTTGCTTGCATGCATGTCTAAGCAGCATGTACACAAAGGTGCCAGCAGAGGCCTGGAGAGGGAGTCAGATCCCCTAGAACTGGAGTTACAGGCGGTTGTGAGCCACCATGTGAGTGCTGGGGTGTGAACTCAGGTCCTCTGGAAGAGCAGACAGTGCTCTGACTACTGAGCCATCTCTCCAGCCCCTATTCTGTCTCTTTTTTTTTAATTAAAAATAAAGAAGAATTATAGTCCCAAATGTATCATTATGCTGTATAACACTGCGATTAGATGTAAACTTTAAGACATCTTTGTAAACCTTTGAAATAAAATTTAAAATGACAAAGAATGTTTAGAGTTGCCTTTTACACAGTTACAGCTAAGATATGGATCTTGAAAATCTGTTCATGTGTTTGTTTTTAAAGAGGCAGTCCTGCCAAAAACAAACAAACAAACAAACAGCTCCTTAAAATCCTTTAAATGTATATATTCCTATGCTCCCTCACATACAAATGAGACATAGCTAAAAGCAAAGACATGATTCATCCTCTTAATCCTTGGAATAAGCAGTTAAGTATCTCAGAGGGCAATTAGCCAACAGGAAAAATGATATCCTGGCATAAGAGTAATTGCCTCTTAAAATTAATTTATATCCTCAAGCAATAGGGAATATGTTATAGGGCCAGAATTTAGATACAAATCAAGGAGAAAACATTTTGACTAGAACTGCATGATTATGTCCTTTAAAAAAACTATAGACAATTTAAATTAAAACTCAGGTTAATTGTCCCAAAGAAAGATCTAGGACCATATTTCATCCATCTCTGATTTACCTCAGTGGTCACATGGTTCAGTGGTCACATGGTTCAGGGGTCACGTGGTTCATTTTTCTTCTTTGCCATTATTTTGCCCCTTTAACTGGACATATTAACTTAGTCTGTTAGGGCAGTCAGAGTTGGAACTTTTTTCTTTTGAATTGTGCTAATGAACTTATTTACTTTAAATTTGGTATATTTGAAGGACACAGGCAAGTCTCTAAGGCACTAAAATATTTTTTAAAATATGTTGTCATAGTTAGGATTTCTATTACTGTAAAAGGACACCATGGCCATAGCAACTCTTACAAAGGAAAGCGTTTAATTGGGGCTGGCTCACAGTTTCAGGGGTTCAGTCCATTATTGGCATGGCCGGGAGCATGGCAGCGGCAAAGGCAGGCGTGGTGCCGGAGAGGAGCTGCTTCTACATCTGGATCCATAGGCAGTGGAGCAGACTGGGCCACTAGGCCTGGTTTGATCTTCTGAGACCTCAAAGTCAGCCTCCAGTGACATACTTCCTCCAACAAGGCCATACCCCACAGCAGTGCCTCTCCCTGTGGGCCTGTGGGGCCTTTTCATTCAAGCCACCAATGCTGTTTGGGCTGGGGGGCATCTAGATGGCCTGCTGCTCCTATGCTTTCTCATGCAAGCCATGGGCCCAGCAATTTTTGTTTTGTTTTATGCTATAGTGAAAAAGAGAAAAAACAAAAGCAAAACAAAACATTTGATAACCTCCATCAAGTTTAAAGATGCTAAAATAAGCAACAAAACAGCTTTAGATATTAGGGACTTTTTTTTTTTTTTTTTTTTTTTGGCTTTTTACGAGACAGGGTTTCTCTGTATTGTTTTGGAGGCTGTCGGTCCAGCCCGGCCTCGAACTCACAGAGATCCGCCTGCCTCTGCCTCCCGAGTGCTGGGATTAAAGGCGTGCGTCACCACCGCCTGGCTATTTTTTATTTTTTACTTTATTATTTTTAACTACGAGCCAAATGGAAGCTGGGCCGATTTAAAACATGAGTCTACATGAACACTTACATGCTGGTTTGTCCTAAGCAAATTATGGAAAAAACACAGCCACAGGGGAACAGACAGTGCTTATATACATGTTCATACGTAGGATAGACTCTTCTAAGAAAAGATTGTGGATGCTATTGTTTTTTGGGGGAATTATAACTCCTATAATCTTCACTGTGGAAAGGAAACAACACAAATATCTTTAATAAATACATTTATTAATTTAATAAGAAACCTTGCATTTATAGTTTTATATCAAAACTACTTTGAAAAAGAAATAATATTTTATGTTACCCATTTCTATTAAATGAAATGAAAATTTAAAGTGTGTGTGTGTGTTTAGAACCTGTTTTGGAAGGAAATCCTTACCAAAACCTATGACTATAACATTAGATTTTATAGCTTAATGAAGTTTTTACCTTGTAACTCTAATGAATGTTGCTTTACATAAAAAAATAGCATTCTAAAGTTTTATAAAACCTTTACAGGTTTTAAGATGTTTAGAGCACTCAAGTTTATAAGGTAGTATATATTTTTTTCAGTCTTTTTAATACTTAATCACAATACTCACAATACTAAAATTTACAGGTCTGCATGCAGGTTTAATTAGGCATGCAAAATAAAAACTATAATTTTAGCACATAACCAAAAGTGAATCTAATAAAAATTGAAGTGGCCACAGCTTGTTAAATTTTTTGACACAAATAACAGGAAAACAGTCAAAAATATATGAAAACTATTATTATAGGCACATATAAAACAATTACATGAAATCTAGGTATGCCCACATAAAAAGAAAAAGGTAGAAATCTGGATCTCTTTAAAATGTGAGAAAGGCTCAGTAATACAAAAAGTGAATTTTGTCCTACAGACATAGGTAATCTGTGTGTGTGTGTGTGTGTGTGTGTGTCTGTCTGTCTGTCTATCTGTCTGTCTATGTGTATCTTTCTCTATGTCTATCTATGTCTCTCTGTGTCTCACCACAGTCCTCATTGAAGTTTTAGTCAGTATTTATAGCCACAGTTTCTTTCCACAGTCAACATGATTGACTTTGAATCCTAGGCAATGGTTCATTTGAGGGAGCTCATTGTTTTTGGTGCCACAGCTATCATGGTTCCCAATAAACATAGTGTTAGAACTTATCATATATTGACCATGGAATGAACGAACATATGAACACCTCAGACTGGGCTCAACAGAAGAGGCTTACAGAGCAGGTGCTGGACACTCGAGTCAGAGAACCTGGGTGCAAAGCCTGGCTACCTGTAGCTACATTAAGCAGGACATCCCTTCCAATCCATTTGTGTTTCAGTTTCCTCTTCTGTCGTGTTGTGATGAAAAATCAGATGCCTGTGTGCACATCTGCTCTACAGCACCACCCTTCAAGCAAACAGCCCACCATCTTCATCAGAGCCGCTGTCCCTGCCTGTAAGGTACCATCAGGAGCAGGCCTTTGCCCTGTTGACAGTTCCCAGATGTGTTTGGGGGGTTCAATGGATGTACTCAACTTTTTCACAATTGCCAGTGGCCTCCTGGTCTCAGGGAGGGGCTGCAGTCCAGAGGCTGAAAATAACTAGAGGAAGGAGGATCCACCTTCGTGACCACAAGGAAGCTGTCATCTGTGCTGGGTGGAGACTCTCTAGTGTGGCTGCTTAGGCTCGTGCACCTTCCTGCCAGGAACTAGGGGTCTCTGTGAGGAAGCCCAAAAGCAAACAACCGACCCACAAAAATATAGTCAATTTTATTGTCTGAAAGTAACTCAGACTTGCCCTTTATGGTTCCTAATTTTTGCGTTCAATTCTGTAACATCCTCATTACGTAAGCTCTGGGTTTTGCCATCTTTTAGTCATTTCCTAAGAGTCTACACTCTGCTCACCTCCATAACTAACCTGTGCCTACCAGCTGTAGCTGTCTGCTGAAAATATTCCTATTTTATGTTCCCAACTACAACTCAAGAAGTCCACTTCAGGTGATTTCACAGGAAGACAGACTAAAAGTCTCTCTGTCACTACCATAATATCTAGATGTTATTTCATAAAACTAGCTCAGACCAACGGCATGCCCTGCCAAGCCCCCGTATCCATCCTTTTGTGCATGTTTTCCTATTTTAGTTTATAAAGAAAGGTTTAACAGAAATATTCAGCATTATGGATGTCGGTGGAAAAAAATTCAGCAAAGGTGAACACTGTAGAGTAAAAGGGTCAAGGAAAGAAAATTGACCCCAAGGCCAAGACCAGGGCCGAGAAAAAGAATCCCACCAACCCTGAACACAAAGTCCTACCAAGCCCAGAGCTTTCCCCAGAGTCTGACCACAGAATCCCACCAATCCCTAAGCGTTCCCCAAGATCAGGCCACAAAAATGCCACCAATTCCAGTCACCCTGGTAAGCCCCACCCCCAAGAAACCCTCTATAAACTCTGCCCAGCCACTCTCCTGGGTTTTCCCTCCCAATAAATGTCCTGTGTGAAGTTTGTTGTCTGGTGTGACTTTGTGGTATTTCTTGGCTCCCGGTTACCGGGATACCTTTCACTACAGAGCTAATACACTTGTGTTGAGGAATCCCTTCCCCACTGGAAAAAAGCTGTAGCTCTTCCACTGGGGATGCCTTCCGCTTCAGAGCTGTGACACACATGTTCAGTTATAAGCCCTACATTTGCCACACAGGCCAGTCCTTACCAAATGGTTCCGTGTTGACTTCAGCCCATCACAGAGTGGATGAGAAAGCTCTAATGAAGTGGCCTGTGACCAGCGTAAGATGATGGACAGCGTGATGCTTGAGTTAACTTGGGCATGGTGGAAGGCACCAACTGAGTGGAGACAGGAGGGAGAAATGGGCGGAACCCTCGAATGCTGGGATTAGGAGAATGGAATTCCTACAAATGGGTCAGGGTCACAATAAGAGAAAAGTCCAACGAGTAGTGGTCATTGGCAAGAATGTAAATAAAGATGACTCACCTACCGAGAATGTTTGGGACTCAAAGCCACCTGTTGATTTAGAACTTTGGATATTGTTGTTCCAAATAACATCATCGAGTCCCATCATGCACCTCTTCAAGTCAATTCTGTTGCAATTGGTACATGAGAGTCTATTGGGCTTCCACACAGGCCATTTCAGGTCAATGACTGAATAGATCAGGCCTTGCTTTCTGCCCATAGCCTCTAGTTTTGTCCCAGGTATGAGAAAGTGCCCAGCTGTTCTATAATTAGCAGCAAAGACCTGCTCAAACCTGCACCTGTGCTTGCTAGGTTCCGTCAACCTGGGAAGAGGGAACCTTAAGTGAGGAACTTTCTCCATCAGACCGGCCTGTGGACATGTCTGTGGAGCATTTTCTAGACTAGTTATTGCTGTGGGAGGGACCAGCTCACTGTGGTGCCACCCCTGGGTGATAAAGGAAAGTGAGAAGCTGTGAAGGACAAGGCAATTAGCAATGCTCCTCCATGGCCTCTGCACCAATTCCTGCCTCCAGGTGCCTGCCTTGGTCCCTGCCCTGGCTTCCCCAGATGATGGACTGGAACCTGTGAGCCCAATAAATGCTTGCCTCCTCACGTTGTTTTTGGGTTTTCTCATAGTAACAAGAAAGGCAAAGTAGGACAAAGGCCATCCTTTAAAAGGTTTGAGGAAAAGAAAAGGAATTATTTGTTTCACAATAAAAATACTTGGACAACAATTTATTATTTTGGTGAAGAGAGATGAACACCTAAAAAATGCACCTGTCTGAAAAATACGGGTACAGACACCTACCTCACAAAGTGCTGAGGGTTAAGTGAGGGGTAGGCAGGCAATCCACCTGTAATGCTAACAGAGACAATATGTGTAACCAGACTACGCAGGAAGTTGTAAAAATGCCCCCCTCCATTTCTTGGGTGTCATAAGTAGGGGAAGTTGAGGAGTTGTTCCAGGATACTATTGGAAGAACTCTTAAATATCTTCTTTGCTCCTTGAGGCAAAAAGTCAGAGAGGTGTGGGGCCTCAGAAATATTTACACATGGAGGTTTCTGCCCTGTGACTCTCTTGTCCCTGCTTCCTTTCCTTTTTAAGAGCGGCCACTGGTAGCAACCATCAGAGAGAATGAAATATAACAGTATTTCAGAAAATCTCTAGAATTATTTTCATTTCTGTTGCTGTGGTTAAGTATCTTAACCAAAAGTCATTTAGGAGACAAAGGATTTATTTTAGTTCACAATTCATTGCAGAGAAGTCAGGGCCCCAGGAGCTTGAAGAAGTTAGTCATATCACATTCACCATCAACAGCAGAGAGAAACAAACATGGATACTTCTTCTGCTCAGTTTCCTCTGATATTTTTTGTAAGTATCCAGGATTCCTTGCCTAGGGAATGGCACCACCCGCAGTGGACTGGGTCTTCCCACATCAATTAACAGATAAGACACTCCCTTACAGGGGCTGACTGCTCTTCCAAAGGTCCCGAGTTCAATTCTCAGCTGTGACATGGTGGCTCACAACCATCTATAATGAGATTTGGTGCTCTCTTCTGGTATGCAGGCAGAACACTGTGTACATAATAAATAAATCTAAAAAAATCAACAAACAAAAAGAATACTCTCTTACAGAAAGCCAACAGGACAGTCTGATCTGGAATCCCTCACTGAGACTCTCCCACGTAATTTTGGGTGTTAGCAAGTTGACAAAACTAACGATCACATACGTGACGTGAGCGGCTTGCCCAGGCGTCAGAAAACTACTGCTACTGAACTCAAGTTCAAGTGCTCAGCTGCTGTCTGAGACTATCCCACTGCACTTAGCTGGGGGCCACAGCGTCATCCTTTGGTGCCTCTGTCTCATTCCTCCTTGTGTGAGTAGCAAAGTATTTGACAGAGCACTTCCTGCTTGTCAGGCATTCTCAGGGAGCCCTCTGCTCTGTTTCCAAGCAGACACCTGGCATCATGTTGATTGGCAGGGCTTCCTTGTTCTCTGAGTGCCTCCTTAGCCCCAGCAGGGAAGGTGGGCACTGTGCTCTGTGCCCCAGACTCCCCGCTGATTCCATGCTGTGCTCTGATGGCGGATGGGCTTAGTTGGCTAAGCCCCCTGCTCTACTTTGCTGTCTCAGCCGGTCTTCAGGACAGCTGAGGCCCACGTCTCTACCGAAGCCCTTTCTGGTGCCTCTGCTCTGGAAGCTTCTCCCTGGGCTCTCCACTTCTGCACTTGTTTACAGTGACAAAAAAAAATGACCACTTTCCGGTTGTCAACTTTACATTTTCCACCAGATTGCAGTCAGATTTTATGTCTTGCCCTTCGAATCACACCAACAAAACGGAAAGTGAAGGCTCTGACATTTCAAAATCCTGACTCCTAAGGTCTTCAGAGAAAAGCCTAAGACTTAACCACAGGCAGAGGCTTTTCCCTCCTCCCCTACCTTCTACCAGACCTGGCTTCTAGAACCCAGCCTTTCTGCAGATGCTTTACATGCTGAACAGGCAAGCACACTTGTGTGTGTGTAACCCCTGTCCTCGATGTTGAACACCCGTGCACACTTGTGCGGGGGGAACCCCTGTTCGACGTTGAACACCCGGGCACACTTGTGTGTGTGTGTAACCCCTGTTCAATGTTGAACACCCGTGCACACTTGTGTGTGTAACCCCTGTCCTCGATGTTCTATCGAGGTCGAGACACCACGACCAAGGCAGGTGTTAGAAGAGAAAACACTTGATACGGGCCTTGCTTACAGATACAGAGGGTTAGTTCCATGATCACCACGTCAGGAAGCAGGCAGAGGGGATAGTGGAGCAGTGGCTGAGAGCTTTACATCCTGGCCCAAAGGCAGGGACCTTTCAAACCTACACTCCCTTAGTCAGCTCTTGGCATCTCCAGGCCTAGCCACTGGGAATGTGAGGGTGTGGTAGTGAGGGATGTTATATTCATTATCACTTATGAACGCAGTTATACTTGGGGGAACTGGTAGTGCTCAGCCCTTGGGAGCCAAGCCCCATAGGAAGGGCAATTCATTCCTTGTCATAAAGCTGGGAGCACAGAAAAGGGCAAAGAAACTAAGAGTCATCTTACCACCCAGAAAAGAACATTGTCAAAGCTCCTGTACTTTTCAGTTTCCCCAAGGTACACACATGAATAGAACTTGCCACAGCTGAGAGCTTTCTGTGTGTTAAATTTGCTTGTTGTAGGAAGCAGTGGGACCATTGCTAGGGGAGATCAGAAGGCAAGACTATAATAGTGCCATCAACAAATTTCCCTGAGGGAATGCTGCTACTAGTGTCCCCAGAGAGCAGACTCTGAGGTTCAGAGCTGTGTGGGCTGTGTTTGAGAATGTGTCCTTAGATTTACTTACCACATGCCAAAAGGCAGAACCAAAGGGCAGGAAAGGAAGAGACTGAGCTGCGATGTGGGCCCAGGAAGACCTTGGTCAACTCTTCAGCCCCAGTGGCCTGCAGTGCCCTAGGTTGCAGGGAAAGGGCTGGACTGCTATATCCCAAACAGTCCATTCATCAGTTTCAGGCTGTTACTATAAGAGTGTATAAATTTTGCAAAGCAGTCCCTGTAGCTGGGAGAATATTCAGTTTATTAATGAAGGAGGATTCAGAGAGTACATCATAGCACTCACTACAGAAATAATGCTATATAATATGACCAAGAATGGTGGAAATTGTATATTTACTATTTGACAACGTTGAGCTAGATGATCTTAGACCCCATAACTATCCAAAGAGATAATTGGTGAGGTTTTGTTTTGTTTTTGTTTTTCCATACAAGGTTTCCTTGTGTAATGCTGGCTGTCCTGGAACTCAGTCTATAGACCAGGCTGTCCTTGAATTCACAGAGATCCACCTGCCTCTGCCTCACAAATTTTGGGATTAAAGGCGTGTGCCTCCGCTGCTACCACCGCTACTACCACCCAGCCAAGCAGATGACTGTTAACCGTGTTTCCCTTTTAACCAATGAGCTAAAAGCTCAGGTGCCTAAAGGGGTCCTACAGCTCTTGTTGGAGGATTAGGGATTTGAACAAGTTTTTGCTTTATTTGATTTGTTTGGTAAATACTGGATGTTGTTGATAAGAATTCAGTTGTCATGCGAACATTTTGGCACACATTGAAATGGGGGGGGTACCATGTTTTCTTTTTGTCCTCGGGCTAGGTTAGAGGGGACACAAATGATGTGTGCAGACCAGGGGAAATAACGAGCACTGAAATCATGAGAGCACACTTCTGGAAGTGTGCATGAGTGGCAACAGGAACAACGAGGAGTCCCTGCCGGCATGCTCATTCCCACACGCACAGTACACACAGCACTTTGTTGAGAACCCTGGGGTGGGCCGCCTTTCCCTTCCTGCATGGGAACTGCTATTTCTGCTACATGCAAAAGGGTAATGCAGGCCTTCTGTGTGGGCTTTAATGATCTGCACTGTTAGCTCTCTTTTTCGAAAAGGTTGTCCAAAAGAGCAATGATAAAAACTGACATTTCGTTTTTTATAGTATTTTCATAGATTTTAGGGTCTTAAGTTGAATTTTCATTGTCATCTACATATAGCAACTATGATATTCAAAAAAAAAGCTTATCCATGTTTCTTATACTTTTTAACACAATGTTCCAGAAAAGAGAAAGGGTTTACAAAAATAGAATATTTTTAATTGTTGTCTTTGCTATCCTACAGTCTTCAGTTGTAGCTTATTTATCAAAATGAATGCTCTTTCAGTGTGGTTGTTTATTTATTTATTTAGCCCACTTCAGCATCAACACAAAAATTAAAATTCAGGGTCAGTTATTGCTGGGGAGTGTTCTCAGCGATGTAATTTGGTTGCTAAGCAACCCGTGGGCGGGTATTAGTGAGAGGAAGGAAGTGCTCCTCAGCTTGCCTTCAATAGCAGTATTGCCTTTCATTGCAAACGTGCTAAATAATAGGGCCCTGCGATTTGCCTCCCTTACCCCGTGCTGCTTACTTTCATTCTTGAATGGAAAATTAATCTGGTTTAGTGCCGGTAACATTCAAGACTGTACTTCCTCTGCCAAGCACTGAAGGGGACGGGGGTGGTTCATTCATTCTGACTGTGAAAAATGAAAACTACTGCATCCTCGTGTTTTTTATTTCTTCTTTACCTTTCCATTTTTCTTTGTCCTTTTCTTCATCTTCTTTTTTGTTGTTGTTGAGAAAATACATCATTTACAACTGTGTGTGTGATAGAAAAGACAGAATGGAACCCAGGAAAGGACTTGATAAGGTGCTGTGTGGAGCATGGTGGGGTCATGGAGTCCTCTCAAGTCTGAGGAGAGGATAGAAAGGCAGAGTGAGTGACTAGGGGACCTGGGTGAAGATCAAGACATTTCCACCATCAGCGGTGGTCAGCATCCTCTGCTGGACCTGCTCTTAGCCTAACAGGGCCCTTTGCACAGAGTAGGCGTTCAACAACCACACAGAAGCTAACATTCTAAGGTTCTGGGCCTGGAAACATGAAGTTTTTCTCAGAACAGCTGCAGGCTGTCATAGTGTTCAGAGCCTCACGTCATTTCCTGTCTTAGCAATGAAAAAAAAAAAAAAAACAACCACCCCAACCACCCACCAGAAAACAGAACAGGCTGGGCTGGCAAGCTGCTCTGGCAGCTCACAAACCAGACCCCTACTCTCCACTGCTCTCCTGCACTCTTTCTGCTCTGAGGAAACCGACTTTCACCTGCTCTGAGTTCTCAGGGGCTACTGAGAGGTGTCAGACTTCCTTCAGAAGAGTTAATTTAACAGGGCTCCCGGATCTGCAAATCTGTTAAAGGCTGTCCTGGGCTAAGAATTTGAAGATACTAACTTGAGATTCTTGTTGAGAAATTCCTCTTCTCTGCCTCCCGTCTTCACTAGATGCTTCCTGTTTTCGGGCTGGCATGGACCCAAACCTACTGACTGGCCTCCTCCTGGTAAACTTCCTGCTCCTCCAGCCTCCCACCGGGTCCTTCCATACCACATTGCTTGCAGAATCTTCTCCAACCGCTTGTCAAGGTTTTTAAAATACCGCCTCCACCCACTCTAGTCTCCTAGAATCCTATCAGTCCTTCCCACAGCCACAGGCAAGAGCTCCAGGCCAGGTCAACGCCTAAAGTGAGAGCAAGGGCTCACTGGTGGCCTTCAGCAAGTTCTTCCAAGATCTAGAAGCCCTCAGAGTCTGAGAAAGTGTGACCTTATAAATTGCCCACAAACAGCTTCTCCTCCACACTTGGGTTCTTTGACCCAAGCTGGTCTCGAACATTGATCCTGTAATGGGCAGCGACAGGAGCAGTTTAAGAAGGAAGGTTATGGTTAGTGCCTTAGAGGTTGGCATCCCAGGAAAGAGGATGAGGGATGCAGGAGGCAGCTAAGGTCCTCAAGAGGGACTTAGACGTCTCAGGGCACAAAAGACACCTTCAGATGACTGAGAGGGGACAGCAGCTGAGTGCAGGAACCGGAAGTGTGACAGGGAAGATATCCAGAGCAGAAGGGCCAGGAAAGCGTGGGGACATGCAGGCCAAGACAAAAGACAGGTGCCCGCTCCCTCTCCCCACTCTCCTCCGTGGGACACGTCCTCTCTTTTCCTTTAAGATTTCTCTTTCCTGAAGCCATCGGTCTCTCTTCTCCCAAATTTCCTGTCTTAGCTTTCAGAAATTTGCAAACACTGGGTCTTGACCTATAAACAGGCAGTGAAGCCAATGTGGTGGATAGTTACAAGCATTTTCAAAGCACCGAAAAGACAGCAGAATGATATACAGGCCTGAAAACAGAGCTCTGAGGCACAGCACTTGCCTAGTATGCACAAGGCCTTAGGCTTGATCGCCAGCACCAGGAAACAACAAACGATAGCAGGCATGGAAAGGACAGAATGATTTCAAACAGAGCGTGCGGAATGTTGTACAATAAGTTAGAGAACGTTCGCCCTTGTCTGACTGTGACGGTGGCTTTCACTCCTCTTACGTGAGTGGATGCAGGTGGATGTGTGCCTGTGGATTTCAGCCAAACATTTGAAGAGGGCCAGAAAGATGATGGCTCAGCAGTTAGGAGCATTTGTTGCTCCTTCAGAAGACCTGGATTAAGTTTCTAGCCCCCACATGGTGTATCACAACCGTCTGTAACTCTAATTCCAGAGGATCTGACATCCCCTTTCCAGTCCCCATGAACATCAAGCACATAGGTGGTAGATATATGCACACACGACATAGGTGGTACATATACACATGTGTAGGAAAAACACTCATGCACATAAAAAAAATCAAAGTCCATACAAGACTTTTAAGTGTGAAGTTCGTAAAACCCACATATTTAGAACTGGAGAAACCTGTGCATTAGTGTGGTTGGTGGCGCTCCTCTCATAAGAGCCTTTAAGGGAATCATGTTGGTAAAGTTTAATATTTCTTTACGTTAACATCTATCCCAAACAAAAATATTCTCGAATTTAAAATTCCCCTTTCCTGGAATTTTCACTTTGTGGGTTACATTCATTGGAGAGAAAATACAAGTTGTTTGTACCCCAAAAATGGCATAACACCCCTCTGAATGTGGGTACCAGCTAGGAGGCCAAGACAGTCTATGGAACCTCTAAGAGTGGAGCCAAGGGTTTATTCCTAGGCCACAAATGGACTTGTGGAGCCCATTCCCAATGGAGGGATACTAGTGAAGTCCAGATACAGGAAGGAGGGCCTGGGCCCTCCCCCAAATGATGTGATGGACTTTGATGTTCCTCTGTGGAGGGTCTCACTATCCCTGGGGACTGGGTGGGTGGTGGGTGGGTTGGGGGGTTGGTAGGAAGAATGGGAAGATGGGAGGGCAAGGGAATGTGTAAATAAGAGTTTCTAAAAATAAAAATTAAAAAACAGAGAAAATGAAAAAAATGGCATAACACTAAGCTCACGTAAGTACTGATTCTAGTTAAAACTTAGGCAATGTCCATTTGCAGGATGCAGATTGACTCGGTTTGGAGAGGTGAGCTCATTGGCCACTCTTAGATGCCTCCGTGGCGGGAAAATGCTGTGACATGTGACTGATTTTTATAAACTGTGGCAGGCATTGCTTGAATGGGTGGCTGGCGCCATCTTTCCTTGATAAGAGTCCGTTGCGGTTTTGGCTTACTTCATCTGACATTGAACATCAGAATTCATGATTAATGTGTAGCCTATAGGCTGTTTCATGATCATTACTTCTTTACTGTTTCAAAATTTACAAAGACATATTTTTCATTGAATGTCACAGATAAATAAAGGGAAAACCTTCATGCTGAATACCAGTCCCTAGACTCATGCCTCACTTTAGTAGCTTTTGGGCTGACATCCTCTCAGATAAACGTCACATCTACTAAAAAGTTAAATACAAGTCACTTGGGATGTTGTTAACTGAACGTTGTGATTCTGCAGGTCCAGGAAGCTTCTGTGATTTCATCCTTCTAGCAGACTGACTGCCCAGGCATACATAGGCTATGGGTCCAGAGCTCACACACCAATGTCCAGCAAAAGGACTGTGTTCTGCCCAATGGAGCAACTCCTCAAACTTTGAGTAATTCAGATAGGGACGATAGTATTTTCTTGCACTTTGTTTTTGAGCTTTCCTGTTTAAATCCTGTTATTTTTGAACCCCCTCAAACCTGTTGTTTTTATTATATGGTAACAGGTAATGGTATACAGTATTGGGACCAAGTATAACATTTTTGGTTCATGACTGATTAAATGTTCCTTTTATAGTGAGAATAGTAAATATCTGCTTATTTATTTTTTCACTTATTTATTTGGCACCAATGTGAATATGAACCAGAAAAGAATGCAAACCTTAACATTAAGTTACTTCCAAATTTTCCAGTGAGAGCATAAATTTGTAGTTTATGTCCAAGTCAGTGAAACTGTTCATGAACAACTTTTATTTTTTCCTTCTTTAAATTTATTCCTCTCTTGTATATAACATCCCAACTGCAGTTTCCCCCGCTCCCCTCCCTCTGTCTCTCCCCCCACCTGCCCTGCCCCCCAGATCCACTCCCTCAGAAAAGAGCAGGCCTCCCAGGGACATCAGCCAATATGACATAACAGTAAGACCAGGCACATACCATCCTATCAAGGCTGATGAGGCAACCCAGTAGGAGGAAAGGGGTCCCAAAGGCAAAAGATTCAGAGACACCCGCACTCCCACTCTTAGGAGTTCCCCAAGAATGGAACCAGAGCATAGCATATATGCAGAGGGCCTAGATTCGACCCCTGCAGGTTCCCTGATCTCTGTGAGCCCCCATGAGTCCTGGTCAGTTGATTCTGCGAGCCGTGTTCTCGTGGCGTCCCTGACCTCTCTGGTTCCTCTGATCTTTCTTCCCCCTCCTCTCACTACTCCCCGAGCTCTGCCTAATGTTTGGCTGTGGGATTCTGTATCTGCTTCCATCAATGGACAGCAATGGTTTTCCTAGGCTCCTGTCCCAGAATACTGCGGGCAGGACAAACTGTAGGTGGAAGGTTGTGTGGCTGGTTGGTGCCCCATCCCTCTATTTGAGGCCTTGCCTGCTTACAGAAGATAGGTAAGATAGGTGCAGACTCCATTTTCACTGTTTCTGGGAGTGTTTGCCAGTGTCACCCTCGAAGGTCCCATGGAATTTCATTGTACTGAATTTCCACTTTGCCCCCAAAATGTCCCTCCCAATTCCAGTTGTCCCTCCCAGTATTTTCTCCCTCCACCCCCATCTGATCCCTCCTATCCGATTCCCACCCACCACCAGTCCATCTGTGAAATCCATTCTATTTCCCCTTACCAGGGAGACCCTTGTGTTACTACCTTCCCACACCCCCCCAAACCCCTCACACCCCCACATCCCCACCCTCCCCACCACCACCACTACCTCCCACCCCAACCCCCCTGCCCAAGTCCTCCTTGTTACTTAGCATCTAGGGCTATGGATTGTAACATGATTATCTTTTACTTTACAGCTAATATCCACTTATAAATGAGTACATACCATGTTTGTCTTTCTGGGTCTTGGTTACCTCATTCAGGATGATTTTTTTTCTAGTTCCATCCATTTGCCAAAAAAAAATTCATGAACCACCTTTAAATAATAATAAGCTATTTGTTATTAAGAAACACATACATGTGCATCCAGGGAGACTGAGGCTGATCCTATAGTCTAACAAAGATGGGTTTTACTTAAACTTGTGTAGTAAGTAGGTAAAACCCAACCTCCCTGTAACTCACTTTAATTAACATGGCACTTATAAAATGAATATTCTTGTCTTACAGAATGCTGCAGATATTATCTTTAGAAAGCACATCTGTCTTAATGGTTTGGTGGACATGCATACCTGTGCATCACAGCCACAATCCTGATGTGGGCTGGTTCGAGGATCCGGTATAGCACAGTCTCCACTGTGCCACTAGGGCACGCATTCTGCTTCTCTTCTCAAGCCTTGGCAATCACCGTTCTGAGTCCTACCATTATGGACAGACTTCCAGTTTTAGAACTTCATAATATGGCATTATACAGTGCATGTGCTTTTGTGTTACTCTGTACAATGACTGGGAGAGTCACCCATGCTGTGGTGCAAGCGTGAGTGCGTGCATGAGTGTGTGTGTGTGTGTGTGTGCACACTTGTGCGCGTACATACATGCACGCACATGCATGTCATGTACACGCCCGGTCCCTGCAGAGGCCACAGAGCATCAGTCCTGGAACTGGGGATTAGGCAATTATGAGTCAGTGTGGGTGCTTGGAACCAAACCCAGGTCTCTGTAACTACAGCAAGTGCTCCCAGCTGCTGAGCCACCTCTCCAGTCCTTGTTTGCTCCTTTTCCTAGTTGAAGGCTTGACAGTTTGCTTACTTACTCATCTGTGATGAAGATTTGGGTTGCTTCCTGGCAGGAGCTATTGGGAACAGTGCTCTCTGTGTGTCCACAAACATTTCTTGTTGTGGATGTGTGTTTTCACATCTTTTGGGTAAACACCTAGAAGCACACTGCCAAGTGCAATATTTAGTAATTATTTACTTCATAATCACCTGTCAGGGTATGACCGAAAGTAATTATCCATCAATAGCCAAGGTACCAAGAGTCCCAGTTTCTTCACATCCTCATCAATATTTGGTAATGTCAGACTTTAATTTTTTTAATTCTAGTAAGTGTGTCATGGTATTACTATGGATTCAACTTGCTTGTCTTTACTGATCAATAATGTTGACTGTCTTACTTTCACTCTACTTTGTATATGTATAAGTTTCTTAGAAATGTCTCTTCCAACCTTTGTCAATTTCCCTTACTATTGGGTTGGAGGATTCCCTTCTCCTCTCTCTCTCCATTATAATGAAGTGGGTATGGGCCTTCTGATGGTTATGAAATTTGCAGAAAGCAACCATCAGTTCACTCAGATTATATGCACTACTTGGTATCATTCCTCGTAATTTGGGAGCTATGTATTCAGTTTTTACAGCTGGCATTGCATAAACCACTGCATTGTGTGAATCACAGAGAGCCGAGAGGTTACTGGTTCCTCAGCTTATCCCAGGTTTACCCTATTTAATAATTCACAGCATTTGTCCTTTGTAGGGACAAAGAAAACAGAAAGCACACATTGGGGGAGCTCTTTAAAAGCCTGAGTTCCATTGTGACTGTTTGGTTAAATGGATTTTAATAAACATAAATCTTGCTGCTGCTTGGTGTCTTTCAGTTTTGAAAATTGCTGTGGAATACTTTTGGCATTGGTTTAAGAGGACTCCCTGGATATCATTTCAACAAGATGAAGCGGAAGCAAACCGAGCTCCGTGGAGACTTGAGCTTTGAACTTTGACTCTTGGTGTTCTCCCTGGCTAGTGACATGAAGGGTGCTAGTCTCTCTCAATGCTGGGAAGTGGCCAAGGGCTGCTGGCCATCACCTGTGGGTAAACAACTGGCACGCTATGGCGGGCTGTGCTAGAAGCCACGGAGATCCGCATCTGGTGACTTAGATGCGTCTGACTTACATCTTCAGGTTAGGATGGATGTGTCAGGATGTAGCCACAGTGAAAATGGAAAAGCGTTGTTAAATAATGTGAAGCAAAAACTACAAAACCATTGAAATTCATTTCTTAAATCACTCACAAACATAAGTCGAGATTATAAAGTTTTGCCAGTAGGGATTCTAGCTTCATAATTTTTATTGTCAACAATACCATAGGGACTGATGTAGATTAGGCCTTAAATGTTGCATAAACATATTAGTCAATACTTAGGGGTCATTGTCTGAGGAACATTCATTATGACCTAGCGTGGCCTTCATAGGTCTTTACTGAAGTATTGTTATGTGAACTCTGTCCTTCAATGTGTAATAGAATAGAATATGCACTTGGCTCAGGTTAGAGTTTAAGATGATGGAGAGAACAAGTCACTTAAGGCCTGGAGGGCTGGCTGGACTGGGGGGCTTCTGGGGTGGTACCTTTGTTTAGGCAAATGTCAGTTGCAGCAAGCCTACCCTTACAAAAGTTTGAGTTGTCGGCCTCCAACACAACAATTGCAGATCAGGGTGGTGACTATCTCAAGTCTGAGCTGTAGTAAAAACAATCCATTTCTTGGAAAAGGTAATTTTTATCTAATCCTTTCAGTCAATACATGAAACGGTAAAAACATATGGCTGTCATCAAAAGCTATGAAGTGGAAGGGATGGTCCTTACCTTTAAGGAATTAAAATCTGACTAAAGATAAGCTGCAACAGATGAGAGTTTATCTTGGCAAAGAATATCAAAAGACACAATGCTTAAATCTGAGGATGTGATTTCTAAGAAGAAAAAATTGGGCTGGTTAATAGCAGCACATGCTACTGTTATGCCCAAATTCTGAACCCCCAAATCTCCAATAGGCCCATTTTGATGCAAAAGCAAAGAGTCTTTTATTGAAGTTATTTAATGAGCTAAACCCATTAGCTTGGGCCCTTCATCCCACCACCATGGCGGATGGCTTGAGAAAGACCCCGAGCAACTTCTAGGCAGGGATCTTAAAGGGCAGCGTAAGGGGAGTGTCTAGGGGTACGAAACAGTCTCAGGATTGGTGCTCTTCCAGGTTTGCGTGACCTGCTCTGTGTTGATTGGTCAACTGGTTGTTATGACCCATAGGCCCTCCCAGGGCGGTTGCTATGCTCTGTACTTCACTGTTGTGAACTTATCCATAAAGCACAGCTCCCCCATCTAACTTCTGATTGGCTCCTTGCCACGAGGAGGGCATCTGACCTCCTAGTCACCAGGACAGGTAGCCTGTCATGGCTGCTAAAACGGGAAGGCTGGTCACTTACACTACCAAGATTAACTGCCTGAATTCAGTCCCCAGGGACCCACCTGGTAGAAGGAGAGAATGAACTCTTAGAAGTTGTCCTGTGACCTCCACACATGATCTGTGATATGCACATGCACACACACAAAAAAATAAATGAATGAAAATGCAAACAAAATTTAAAGGAAATTCAGGAATAATTTAAGGATTTTTTTCAACTATTGTTAATTTATGTTGTTGTAGGGATCTGATCCAATGCAGTAATATAAGAAGTTGGAGATCTCAAAAAACAAAACAAAATAAAAGAAGTTGGAGAGATGGGTTAATGATTAAGAGCACTGAGTTGTAGAGGACCTGAGTTAAATTCCCAGCACCCACATTGGGTGGCTCACAACTGCCTGTCACTCCAGTCCAAGGGATCTGACATGCTTGTTTTGCCTCCTCAGGCACTGTGCTCTAGCCCCCCCCCAGCAGGAGCGAGCACACACGCACGCGCGCGCGCGCGCGCACACACACACACACACGCACACACACACACACTTAAAGTTAAGATAAATCTTTTAAAAATAAGAAAATGTGGTTTTAAAAATGCACAAAAATTAAACTTTCCTTATGTTGTTGAATGCGCACAGAAAACCATCTGCAAAGACATACTGAGTGATCAGAAGGGGCTGTTTTGAGAAAGCAGACTCTGAGGTGAAGAGAAATCTGACTTGTGTTTTCTTCCTGAGGTTCAGGGCAACCTAAAATTTGTATTTTACCAAAAATAAGCGTTCCATTCTTGCATTTTAAAATTTCTAAGTATCAGAAAATCAGCATAATCATAAAACAGCATGCGGCAAGCCAGACACACACACAGTGGGGGTGGGCAAGCCAGAAGCTGTGAGGAGTCAGGTGAGAGGTGATTTGAGGAGGGTGGGGATGGAGTCAAAGTTCAAAGGGCAGGAAGTTGTGAGTAAAATGGAAAAACCAAAACCGGCAAGCCACCTGTGGCAGCTCTGTGGCCACGAGCTGTTATGTGCACAGTGCAGTTGGGTGTGCCTGTGTCTGCGTGGTCAGAATAGAGATGAAAATCTGAGTGTGCACCAAGAAGTCCTGCTTAGCACTTAAGCAGGAAATCACACAATCACGTTTACTTTTCCCCCTGCTATTTTATTCTTAAACATTCAAATATATGAAAACTAAAAGAAATTAGAATCACGTGCTATATACATTTCATCTCATTTTACCTGTCACTAAGGTTTTGTAATATTCTATGAACTGTTTAAAAGTAAAATGCTGGGATATAACTCAGAGGTAGAGCACTTGCCTAGAATGCCTGATACAGACTCAGCACGAGGAACAAAAAACAAAGTGATTGACATCATGTCACTGCATCCCTAAAATGTCCACATATACATATGTGTGGGGTGATATATGCATGCATGCAAGGTCATACTTGTATGCACATATGCGGTGTGGAAATCAGAGGTCAATGTCAGGTGTCTTTCTCAATCACTGTCCTCCTTATTTTTTAGATTTATTTGTGTGAGTGTGTGTGTGTGTGTGTGTGTGTGTGTGTGTGTGTGTGTAGTGGGGCCGTGCCTGTGCTGTGTGCATACAGATCCCTCAGAACTGGGCTTACAGGCTCTTGTGGGATGCTGGCTTGCTATGTGGATGTGGGCTCTACCTCCTGTTTTCACTATGGGTCATTGGGCACTGTGGCCTGCTGAGCCTTCACTAGTGCCTCTACTTTAGTGTCAGAGCAAAGGTCTCTCCCTGACCTTCGTGCTCAGCTGTTTTTCTAGGCCAGCTGGTCAGCAAGCCCTGGGAGCCTCTTGCGTCTGCCTCACCAGTGCTAGGGTTACAGACACAGCAGCCCAGAAGCTTTCACATGCCGGTCAAGACCAGATCTCCAGGCTTACTGGAAAGAACTTCACTGAGTGAGTGCCGGCTCCAAGGACAAGAGCTTTTCTATGTTATAGTCAGTGGCTTGTCCTGAGTTGCCCACAAGGCCGTGGTTTGTTTTATAACCTCACTACACCTTCTGCTACAGTAAGGCCCATGTAACCAGGTAACCTTTCTCTGTAGCTATATTAAGAACGACATGTGTCACGTCTAACTCATGCTGCTGTCGGGACTGAAGGACCCGTTCTCTCAGCTGCTGGGAGTGCTGTCCACACATGGCTCTCAGCTCTCTCCAGATGGAGAGAGCTGTCATATGGCCTGTCCTCTGACCGGGCACCTAGTCATTGGCCAATGGGTCTTTAAGGCTGCGCTCCAGTCTCCAGGGCCAGTCAGTTCCTGCACTCCTGTGACACCAGAGCCAAAGCTGTCCCTGCCCAGCCCTGTTCTTTCCTCTTTGTGGCAGTCATGCCCCCAAGAGCACTTCTAACATCCCCTGTCCATCAATCTCTCGAAGCCAAACTCCCAGAGAATCAGCCCACATGACGACCATAAAGATGAGAATTCACTGGATTTCGTACATAATGTTGTAGAACACAGAATGAAGGGTCTTGGGTGATCAACTTGTGGGAAACTGTTTTCCTGCTCAGTGTCTTTGCAGTGGGATTTTCCATTTGAGTTTGCTATCCTTTCCATGGAGTTATTATCCCCCACCTCCCCATTTCTGGTTAGCTTTTCTTTTTTTTTTTTTTTATGCTAAATGCGGTTTGATGTAAGATCCAAAGCTGAACCTCCACAGAAGGCAATGGTTTGGGGTTTAATTTATGGCCATTTGGCCTTGGGTTGTTTCCATTTGATTTCACAGGCTGATTAATCTTCCCGAAAATACCTCCAGGGATTGGTGGTGGTGTGTGAGCTTTGTCAGAGCAGCGTTATTCAGATGTTCGTGGTTGGCCCTGCTCCGATGGCAGTTGTCTTCTTAAAGTGCTTAAACAGAGCAGCACTTGGAGGGAAAAAAAACACTGACAGGTTAAGAAATCATATACGTGGGCCTACTGCTGGCTTCATGTGAAATAAAAGAGGCATATACAGCCCTGTGAGCAGCAGCCCAAGACTAGGCAAGCTGACTTCCCAGAGAACATTAAAGTTTCTCCTCATCCACCAATTCCTTTATAACCTGTGGGATCCCAATCTGTTGGTGTGTTGTGACCTTAGCATGTTCTAGGAACCTCTGCCCTGTTAAGTCTCTATATCTAGACATGCCCTCAGACTTACAGTCACACTGGGAATTGGAAGGAGCCCGGCACCTGAACTGTGAAATGTAGTATGTGCTACAATAGTTGAGTGGCCAATATACTTTGTAGCCAGGCTCAAATCTTGACTCTGCCATCGGCTAGATGTTCAACCTTGAGTTAACTAAAGAGTCAGTTTCCTCATCTGTACAGTGAGGATGACAAGAGGGTCTAATTCACAGAGTTGTCATAGAGACTAGATACATTAATGTAACCAGTACTGAGAACATTAAGCATTGTATTCACTTTGCATAATTAATAGAAGTCCGTGGAAAGGTTAAAATAATAAAGCAAGAACATTTGGTTTGGAAATTGGGTCATATGACTACCTCTAACCAACAAGCTGAGAGCCAGGGGACGGTGGGAGACTAAAGCAGGAGAATTGCTAGTTTAAGGCCAGCATAGGCTGCATCATGAGACCCTATCTCAAAAATCAAGACAGGCCGTATTCATAGTAATGATAAATTGGGAAATACCCACTGTTTAAGAAAATAAAGCCATCGAATAGCATGAGGGCTGCATGTTAAGCTCCTCTGTGGCCCTGTCTGTAACAAAGCACAGATCAGATCAGTACCTGGAGTGGGGTGTTAAGTGCATGGAGCACACGGATGCTGGCTAAATGGCCACATTTGAACAGTATTTTGTTTTGTTTTTTGAGACAGGGTTTCTCTGTGTAGCTTTGGCGCCTATCCGCACTGGTTCTGTAGACCATGCTGTCCTCGAACTCACATAGATCCATCTGCCTCTGGTTCCTGGGTGCTGGGATTAAAGGTGTGCGCCACCACCACTTGATTTTGAAGAGTATTTAAGTGGGACTTTAATGCTAAGAAATATAATGATATCCAAAGAAAATACGAATTTTAATGTCCTCTAGAAAGGCAAAAAACACAATGGTTAATTTTAGTGTTTATCAATCTACTTATGTCACCAAACTTACTTAGGGAAGGATGTGAAAAACTATCCTAGGGTAAATCAATTACCCACAGAAAGAACCATCACAGTCCTTACGAAGATAACCTGGATGGCTGTCAAACAGGATCCTTTATCCTGGTAAAGGCAGCCTGGACAGCCATAGAAATATATTTAACCCATGGACACCTGATATAATTTCAGACAAAAGGAGAAAAATGAAGCCTGATTTATTTATTTTTTGTCCTTGTTAAGGTATCCTTTAAGCAAAACCAGAATATTCAAGCACTGAGGTTTGCAAACAAAATATGCCAAGAAGTTCCACACAATACATCTCCAAACTCAAATCTGAAGCGTGGTGAAGCGTGTGCGTGTGTTTGTGTGTGTATGTGTATGTGTGTGTTCCTACTAGTACCTGTGGTGCATAAATACTGTTCCCGACTCTGTCTTTAAGATTAATATTAAAGTACAAGTAAAATGTGGAGGAGTCAAAAAGAATAATAATGAGCTAAGAGGCTTCACATCAAATGGTCCAAGACTTTCAATGCTGCATACTGTGGTCGGTGGTCACATCCTAGCATGGAAACTCTATTAAGTATAATTCCAGTATGTTATTTATTAACAAATTTGCTACGGAAAACTTTACTGATTGATTTTTCCCCTTCCATTTTTTTTTCATGGGGGAGTTAGGCAAGATTCTTTTGCTGTTTTGTTTTGTGTTTTTCTTATTTTAGGTCCACAGAATTTTCTTTAGCCTGTGAGGAACTCCTAGACTTTGAGCATTGGGTCTATACTGTCTAAGGAGTTAAACAGTCCACTAAGCAAGTTGAGTTTTTTTGTTGGTGGTGTTTTTTGTTTGTTTTGTTGTTGTTGTTGTTGTTTCTGAGATCTCATTCTAGGAAGCCCTGAGAGGTTGAGTGAACAGGCATGGCCATGCCAGGGACCCCATGAAGCTCAGGAAAATAAGTGACCCTTCCAAGGGGTCTCAGCATGGATACTTGTGAGCAGGAAACATCCACCCTACCTTCTCCCTGGTCCCATCTGGGCATTTACAACCCTAAGGCTGCTCCCTACAGAGACTGCTCCTACTCTGTACATAGCCCTTGTTTGTGTGTGTCGGGCCACACGCAGTAACCCTGCCTCTCCATGCAGCTGTAGATAACAGACAGGCTGAGCTTCCCGGGTGCTGCAGTTTCTGCAGACCACCCGACTCCAGCCTTCCCTGTGTGTGTGTAGGTGTCATCTCCTCGTTCCCTCCCCACCCCGAAGCAGGTCCAAGCCCCTGGAGCTGAGCAAAGGACTTGGCAATCTCAGTTTCCTGACCATGAAGGAAGATGTCTAAACTGACATCTGACGCAGCTGGTGGGATTAAGCTTTCTCTCATGGGTCTGTGGTGAGGTGCAGGGCTGAAGTTGAGCATGGTTACATTGTGACTTTTGCAGAAAAGTAAAGGACGCAGAATTTGCTTTTGGTGAAGCTAATGTGATGCTGTCACAGCCAACATCTCCCTAAAACACTTACTAAGAGGTTAGCTAGGTGTACCTGGCATGGCTTCAGTTTTCTGTGTGCATTCTGTCCAGATGGTATCCACTGGTTGCACATGGCTATTTGAAATTACCTGGAATTAGAGTTAAAGTTTTCTTCTTTAGTCAAGTAGGCAAACAACTAGGCAGAGCCCATGGCATGAAACAGAGCAGACCCAGGATATTCCCATCACCCTGAAAGTTCTCCCGGACAACAGTGTGCTAAGTGTGTGATGTCTGCTTTCCTTCGGAGAGAACTGCTCTCTCTTCTAATGCCCAGATGTTTATGTTTAAGGCAGCTTCACTAAAATGTAACTGACTTACCCTAAAATTAACCCACTAATTTTAAGTAATCCAATTAAGTCTACAACTCAAAGATTTCTCATGAATTTACCATGCTTCATCCGCTAGACCACAGAACACAAAAATGATGACTGCTTTCTCATTTTTTTCCAATGATGGCCCAGATGCCAAGGGGCAGAAGTCAAACCTTGCAGTGCACCTTAGTGAATTGAAACTAACTTTCTCCCAAAACCCCAGTGAGAGAGGCAGGTCTTTACACAGCTGCATCTTAAATGACACCAAAAGGAGGCATAAACCTAGCTGGATTTAACTAAGTCACATGAACATGGCACAACTGTACTGTGTCACCAAAATTGGAGCAACTCTTGTGGTCATGTTGCAACATAGCACAGTATTTCCTCTCCTTTCCTGTAGACAAAAATATCTCTCTAGCAAGAGAAATCTAAGTCCATTAACACACAGTCAACGTAAAGCTGCTTTAGAACATTTGATTATTGCAAATCACAATATTCTACATAACAGTACATTACTATTCATATGTACATTGCATAGTATGTTACTGTTAGAGTGTATATAATTATATAAAGTAGTATGTAATAGTATTGAACTCTATATAATTATGCAGTATTACTTTTGCCTTCCTCATAATTCAGTTTTTATTTATAGTTATATAAAAGCACATTATGATGTAGTTGAAAATAATATCATGCAGTCAGTATTTCGTTTGGGCTTTTTATTTCATTGCAGTTTTTGGTATTTTTGGTATCTATTCCTAGTATCTTTAAATTCATTACAAGAGTTTTATTTTGTGTATCTTGTATGTTTTTTTTCTAATCTAGCCTCTACTCAATGCCATTTCAATGCCTCCAGTGTTTTGACATACATAATAACACAAAATTGTACTTATTTTTCTTTAATCATTTATATATGTATATGCATATGTGTGTGTTTATACTTACAGACATTTCTATACCATATTATATGGAATATAATTCTATTATATGTCAACATACACAGTTTGCTCAACATGATTTTTATGAATGTTATCAGTCATGGTGAAATATGGGGAGGCTGAATAAGCATGTACAATATTTGCAAAATGCACATAAAATTTTTAAGATGACTCTGAGCAGAGGTCGCAAAATATATTACTGTTAACTTTCATATTAAATACATTTTAAAATATTTTAACAGATTAAAAGATTATTAAAATTAATTTCACCTGCTATGTTAATTTTTCAGAATATGTCTACTGGATAGTTTAAATTATATATGCTGCTTAAGTTTCTTTGAAAACAATAATTTAAAGTCCCAAATGTATTTCTGATTTTCTATTTAGTTGATTTTTAAAAAATAACCTTTAATAGCTGTGTTTTGTATGACTTTAAGAATTTAAGCTGGGTGCTAGGTAGTGATGGCACACGCCTTTAATCCCAGCACTTGGGAGGCAGAGACAGGCGGATCTCTGAGCCTGGTCTACAAAGTGAGTTCTAAGACAACAGGGCTGCACAGAGAAACCCTGTCTTAAAAACATCAAAAAGAATTTAAAATATTTGAACTTAACATGAACACATCCACATCTCTCAGAACAACTGATTTCTTATTTCAGATGATTCATATAATCCGTTTACAAAATGTTATTGGAATCTGATTTCATAGTGGGTTGTACTGGGTGGTTTTGTGTGTTAACTTGACCCAAGTTGGAGCCATCAGAGAGAAAAGAGCCTCAGTTGAGGAAATGCCTCCATGAGATCCAGTTATAAGGCGTTTACTCAGTTAGCCATCAATGGGGGAGGGCCCAGCCCATGGTGGGTAGGGCCATCGCTGGGCTGCTGGTCCTAAGTTCAATAAGAAGGTGGATTGAGCAAGCCTTGGGAAGCAAGCCAGTAAGCAGCAACCCTTCCACGGGCTCAGCATCAGCTCCTGCCTGGAGGATCTTTCTCTGTTTGAGTTCTTGTCCTGACCTTCGGTGATGAGCAGCAGTGCTGAATTAAGCCTGCTTTTCTCCTTTTGATTGATTGATTAATCTTGTGTTTAGCATCTTCACACACATATATGACATACTCTGATTATTTTCTCCCCTACACTGCCTCTTGTCCCTTCCAATTCTATCACCTCCCTCATAACTTAAAAATATCTGGTCTTCTAAATGTAGCTTTACAAATGTCTGATTTCTGCTTTATTTACTATATATCCCTTACTTTCCCATCTATGTTTGATGATACTTTAATAACAAGTCCATCTGTCATGAGCTTTATCTCACTGTTTTCATAGGAGGAGTTTACATTATCTACTGCTTGTCATCAATGCAGAGAAATGTCATTGAGCTCTCTCTCTCTCTCTCCCTCCCTCCCTCCCTCCCTCCCCCTCTCTGTCCTGTAGTCCAAGTTTGCCTTGATGTCAAGGCAAGACACCTGTCTCAGCCTCCTGAAAGTTGGGGTCCTAGGCACAAACAACCACACCCAGTACATTTTGTGACGGTCTTACATCCCCTTAACCATTTGTGAATTGTGCCTAATACTTATTGTGGCCTTTTTCCAGTTTCTGGGTGTAGATACATTAACTTGATAAGAGAAGATTTAAAATTTTATTCTTCCTTGTGTTTGTATGTAATGTTTCTTCTTGAAAAGACTATGATAGAATTTATATGTGGCTTTCGGTGTGAAAGTAGCTGTTTGTATGTCCCTAATTTCTTATAATTAATTCCATTGACACTAAGGTTCCATTCCAGGGAGAATCATGATTGTCCCCATGTTGGACGGCTTCTCTCCCGCTCTGCTTTGCTTGTGAAATGCTGCTTCAAGTTCTGCACTTTAATGACAAGTTAAATGCTAAAAATTGATACTGTTTTGAAGGAAGCATACCATACTTTAAAACTGTATCTTGGAGCATTTAAGTTGTGGAGGAATTGTGTATTCTTTAAAAGTTTTGAAAGAACTCACCACCATGTGCTGGAGTAATAGCTTCTATCTTACCCTACGGTTTTCTATTTGTGACTTGTTTTCTATGGCATGCTTGTACAAAATCAGAAAATCATGATTTTTAAATCAATCAGACACTTGCAGCTAAAAATGCTTTTTGTTTCTCTGTTTGCAGGCTGGGGACTGAATCCCTCTACCACTGAGCTGCATCTCCATCCCTGAACAGGGTTTCTTAAAATTTAATAAAATCAATTTGATCTTTCGCCGATCACATTAACCCTCTATTTCCCTTTTTTATTGCCAGTTTTTCCCATTTTGTCAAAATGCATACTACTTTTGTGTTGGTTTTCTTTATAAGGTATTGTATTTTTATTTCCATACTGTGTTTTGGCTCGTTACTTCCATGATAGGAATTCTAAGTACAAAGTTAATTCATAGCATTTCTAATATCATTTCTTTAGTAGTGTGTACTTAGAGAGGGAAATTGATTTGCAGAATCTCATGGCATTTATTTTTTGTTATCATAGCTTCCCTCTGTGATGGTTAATATAGAGCCTTGGCTTTTATTTCTATGAACTTGACTCTATTCTCTTTATTTAATTATAATTGTATTGTTATGTTATAATGTGAGAGTATGGTTTCATAGATCTGATGCTTTGTTTCATGCATTTAGAAGAAGTGTGCTTTCCTATCTCTGTATATTATTAATTTGTGTGACTAAAATGATCCCCCCCCCATGCACACACAGGGTTTCTTGGTGTAGCCTTGGCTGACCTTGAAACCACACAGATCTGCCTGCCTCTACCTCCCGAGTGCTGGGACTAAAGGCGTGTGTCACCACCACCACCAGGCTAAAAGGATCCTTTAAATCTTTTTTCTTGCTAGTCTGTCCACATGTCTACTCTTCTTTCCTTCTCTGTGGATTTGGCTGCGTATTTCAGTGCTCAGATCTGCAGTTATTTTTCTCTGAGGGGCCTCTGCTGTTCCCATATGTGCTCAATGGAAGGGACTTCCAGTATTTTATGACCTACCCATAGGTTCCTATTTGCAGTGTTTGGTTTAATTCTCTACTCTGATGTCACTGTCTTGAGATTCTTAGTCATTTCAGCAATTGCAGTTTGCAGAGAGCTTCCTCAAATTATGAAGCCAATGCTGTGTAGCCCTTATGGTCATTGGTATTGCTGGAGTTCTGTGTTATCACAGGCTGATTGGGGATCATTTGCTAGATTTTCTAAGTAAGTTGTTCCATCATCTAAATGAAAAACCTTTCCAGCAGGCAGCCTTCCCCCTAACCAGAGTGAAATCACTGCAAACAGGTCTCTCTGTGTCTCCTTCACTTAATGTCAAATGTTCCTTTATTGCTTCCGGAGGAGCTGGAGGTCAGGTGTCCAGCAGATGGGACTCAGCTCAGGCCCCACCAGGGCTCTTGTTCGGAGTAGCAGCTGGTGTAAAAAAAAAAAAAAAAAAAAAAAAAAAAGCTCTAGTTTTGATCCTCTTCTCCCATAATCCTCTGTCTTATGTGAACCCTACCATCATTCTCCAAAATACGGCCCCTCTCTGGAGGAGTGAAGGAGCAGCGGAGTCTTCTCTGCGCTTTCTAGGTCACGGAGCTGTCTTTGGTGGAGCAGGGTGCGGCTAACCCACACGGGAGCATACTAGAGATCTGACTGACTCCCACTCCTATGTCAAGTCCTTCTCATCTTCCTGTCTTCTTAATTCTCTCCATAAAATGGAGAAAACAGCAGTAAGCATTCCTGAGCATTTCTGTGTGGGTTAAGGTGGGTGAGTCTGAGAGGTCTTTGAAATACAACAGGCGCCTGAGAAATCAGCAGGCTTCCTGCTGAGCCTCCTGGCTACACCAGGATGGCCATGGTGTTTGAATACACAGAAGGGTCTCTTTGTACCATGGTCTCGGAAGGAGAAATGGGAGAAGAATGAGAAGATGGACATTGTCCAAGCCTCGGTGCCCTGGTAAAGGAAGAGCTAGCCAGCTGACTGGCTTGGGTTCCGGGGCTTGGGAGATGATTGTGATATCTACATGTACCCATTCTGTTGGGCTGTACTTTTGTGGATGGCAGCCTGATTGCTCCCCTCCCTTGCTTTTGCCTCGTTCTGACAGAAATGGGCTGCATAGTTTCAGTTGTGTCTCAGTGACTCACCTGTGAAAGGGAATAGATGCAGGCATCCTGCTGTCGCAATGCTGTTGTTCCTTCCCTGTCACTCTCTGTCCCTCCATGTGCTCCCCTTGGCACGGCTGTGTGACAGCCTGGGTGTGAGGTGACTCTTAGATGCCCTGCTCATCCCAGGGATCCTGTATGTCCCACCTGGGATCAGCTGGGCTTGCCAGGAGAACCAGGAAATAGGCATTTCAGTTCTCTCCACTATATTATTCTTGCCAGAAGTCAGGCCATTGAGCCAGCTGCACAAGGAAAGCCCTGGTTCCAATTCATTCTTTCATTTTGATACTGGGAACAACCCTGACCTTTCTGGATTGATTAGTGCGTTTCTCTAAGACATTTTCTCGGTGAGGTCCTCTTTCTCTCACCGTTCCATTTCTTCCTCTTTGGAGTTATCAGCTTAGATTTAGAAGACTTAAAGATGGTTTTAGAGCCAACGGGCGAGGGCCGGCAGGAATATACTGTTAATAGACTTCAGTGGGACACAGCGTAGCCTATATTTATATCCATGATGAAACATATATTTTATTATATTAAACATGGAAATGAGGTTGCTGGCTACAAGATATTGCACCTAAAAACATAACCTTTAAAGAAATAGCGAGAAGGAAAGTATATTATATGTAGCTGGGGCTTAGACTTCCTGTGTGCCAGAAATGTCCTGTAGGTTATTGGGGAAAAATTCCATTTATGGATTTAAGTTGCTACTTTCAAAGCCAATGTTCATGACATTCTTGAAGGCTTGTGATTGGCTCCACCATCTATCCCAGGAGCCAGATGTAGAAAGTCAGTCATTATGTTGGTTTTGTGAGACAGGGTTTCTCTGTGTAACAGCCCTGGCTGTCATGGAACTCTCTTTGTAGACCAGACTGGCCTTGAACTCACAGAACTCCACCTACTTCTGTCTCCTTAACTATTTTTTTATTTTTATTTAAAACACTTTTATTACATTTATGTGTGTGTGTGTGTGTGTGTGTGTGTGTGTGTGTGTGTGTGTATTGCTTCAGGAGTTACCTCTCTCTCTACCATGTGTGTCCTAGGGACTGAAATCAGCTCTTTAGCCCATGAGTATCTTTACCTTCTGAGTCTGCCTCCCTTCCCAGGTAGAAAATAAAATCCCCAAGGTTTGAAGGATTTGCTCTGCATTGAGCAGTGACCGACTGCCAAGCAGAGTGAGTACTTTAGGTCTGCGTCACCAGGCAGGGTGCTTCCTAGTAGCCCAAAGCAGACCAAGGGCTTGAATTTCCCTAAAAGAAAGAGTCACAACTTAACTGTAGATGGTTGTATTGAAATGTTTACACTCCACTACAAAGAAACTGTCTTAGGGAAGACTTCTGGACTAAGCTACGTGTCTAAAAGGGAAAGAGAGACGTAGTGGAGACAGTGCGGATCATTTTTATGGCTGAAAAATCAGTAGACGAGAGATGGATGGGTAAAGAATGTAGAGCTAGCTCAGTGTGCTTCCGTGGAGGCAAGAAGGCTGAGTTTGATACTGGAGACTATGGGAGGGAAAACAACTTTATTTTGGATGCAACATGAGTTGAAACATGACAGCACCCATGCCAGAACTGAAGACTGAGGGCAATTGCTTCACATACTCTGACTGCCTAGCTCTTGGGTTGTACTGTACTCCTAATGACTCCTAATTATCACGACCACAGCAAGCACGCAGTATCAGAGAAGTTGTTGCATCAGGAAAGAGGCATCTACAATTGACCAAGTAACCTGGGATCTCTGGCTTAATGAGAGAGTGAGGGAGAGAGAGAGAGAGAGAGAGACAGAGACAGAGACAGAGAGACAGAGACAGAGAGAGACAGAGACAGAGAGACAGAGACAGAGACAGAGAGAGACAGAGAGAGAGACAGAGACAGAGAGACAGAGACAGAGAGAGACAGAGACAGAGAGACAGAGAGAGACAGAGACAGAGAGACAGAGAGAGACAGAGAGAGAGACAGAGAGAGAGACAGAGAGACAGAGACAGAGAGAGACAGAGACAGAGAGACAGAGAGAGACAGAGAGAGAGACAGAGAGAGAGAGAGAGAGAGAGAGAGAGAGAGAGAGAGAGAGAGAGAGAGAGAGAACCTAATTTACAAGGCAGGAGAAGAAATGGACCAGTTAAGTGAAACGTTAGAACCCAAGACACCAAAACTCCACAGGAGAGACATACGCATTTGGAAGAAGGCTAAACCATTTCGTTGTGTCACACCAAATAGAATTCCACTGGCATAGACTCGGAAGAAATGGGGCAGGAGAGACTGGGGGCTGCTGCCGGTGCTACAACATTTAATTTGACTTCAATTGTAAAGTCAAAAACATCAGTGACTGAACACCCAGAACCAGCAGGTCAACCCAGAGTCCTTCAGAGTGACCTTTTGCCTCAGGGCTGGAATTGCCCCTACCATCCTGGGAGATAATTGCCTCCCAGGCAATTATAACTGCTTCTCAAGGGTCTCATGAAAAGGGAATCCCAAAGCTCAGCTGGTAAGGCATTCCAGTGGCTGAAGGCAGAGCAGGGAAGGCTTTCCATCATCCCAATCTAGCTCAAGGTCCATGATTCACATGATAAGATATGAACTCATATGATTCAGAGTTCACTCGAGGCTATGTCCCGGCTTAAATAATAAACACCATCTAAATAATGTAAGAACCATTTGTACAGGACTCTGATGGAGGCAGAAACTAAGATGCACTGTGGAGTACCCCGTCTGCTTCCCCACTGTGACCTCTGACCTCCATGTAGCGAGCCATTTCCATCACTTCCTGTAAGCCTAGCTCACACAAACCTGGCTTCGTTTCTGTGCTCCTCTGGTGTTTCCCTGTTCCCTGATCGACACCAAACCAGTTTATAAAGGCTTAGCACGTGACTCTCAGTCTTCTCATTTGCCTCCAAGGCCCTCCGCCTCCTTCCCTACGCCCCTTCCCAACTTCCGTAGAGGGTAGAGTACATTGAGTTGAGTCTGTCCCTACAACTGCGCTTGTGTGATGTGATTAAGCTAACCTTTGTACCTCAAAGGGGCGCCAGGTGGCTCCTCCACTCTGAACAAGGTGGAGTTTGGCTTCCTTCCTTCCTTCCTTCCTTCCTTCCTTCCTTCCTTCCTTCCTTCCTTCTAGTATGTGTAAGTGGGAACTGTCCAGGAAAGCTTCCTTTCGCCAGGTTATTTGTTCATTGTAACAGCAGCTTTCTGGAGATTGTCTGTGTGTAATTTCTGACTAATTATGGAGTTGGATAGTAGTGCTAAGCTGGAGGGGTGGTGTGTTTGGTCTGTGGGGCTTTGCTCTATCCACTCCCAAATACAGGTCAGGATTTGTAATACACTAGAGTGAGGCCTGAACTGTTTCATTGATGTATTTTGAATGAAACTGTTAATGTGTACACAGTGGAAAACAGATAAACTTCTCATGTGCTTCCTCCACAGAACCAAAGAGTCACTTTCACAAAGTGCAGGTGCTAGCTACTCGAAGGAGTTGATTTGCATGGGATAATATGGAAAAAACAGAAATAAGCATAATGTATAGCATTTATAGAAACTCAACATGTCCAAGGAAGAGGCCTTAGGAAACAAGGGAGGGGATTATGAGAGACAGTAGTAGTCATTAATTAAAACCTACAAATTTATCAACACTCTATGGCATGATAGACCCTGGGTTGGTGCAGTTTGAGGTAAATTCTATGAAATTGTCAAAGACTGACTAACAGCATGGAGAAAAGGCCTTAAGTGAAGCTAACTCATATGGGGAAAGGATTCATGAATAAATGTGTGAGATGTATTTTAATGAGAGTTATTGTGAGGTATATACTTAGTGTTTCAGGGTCCATTAAAGAGTAATTAATTATATTTTTAGCATTAAAATATAGTTGAAAAGGAAGAAACATTTATGTTTCTACACCTAGCAGACACTGCAGGCAGAAGGTGACAATAGCTGGGGTTTTCACAAAGATGGTGTTAAGTACATTGAAGCAGGAGATTAGACTGGAAATAAGAAACCTGAATGTCAATAAAAAAATGGAGTTCTCTTGAAGCAGGACTGTTGGAGACTTTGAATTTGAGAGTGATTTCCCCTGCCCTACCTGAGATCATTCTGTTGGAGTTGGAGAAATAGTTAATGCTGGATGGGAACAGGAACAGGGGCAGGCAGGGTTAGGAGGCCATCGCAGAAGTCAGAGGGAACTGCAGTAACACCACGAATGGTCCCTTCTGGTGGGAATGGGCTTGCGAGACATTTCTGGGCTGACTTTCTTTTTTTTTTTTTTTCTTTTTTTTAGGTTTTACGAGACAGGGTTTCTCTGTTTTGGAGGCTGTCGGTCCAGCCTGGCCTCGAACTCACAGAGATCCGCCTGCCTCTGCCTCCCGAGTGCTGGGATTAAAGGCGTGCGCCACCAACGCCCGGCCTCTGGGCTGACTTTCAACGCCTCAGTGGCTAAATGGAGCAACAGACGCAGGAGGTGGCTATTGAAGCCGACTTTTTCAATGAGGCTACCAAGTGGGTTGAACACTCCTGAATGACATATGGAGTACAGACAAACAGCTCTGTGGAGTTCACATGTAATATATCAAAGCTGATGTGTGGCTTAGGCAGGACCAGGGAGCATGTCGACAACAAAGAGGATAGCATCAACTGTTTCAGAGAGGTCAACAAAAATAAAACCTAAAAAGCAGTGCTGAATGCACTCAATGGGACGTACACCGGGATCTCTGTGAGGGCAGTTCCAGGAGAAAGGAGCAGGGAGCAAACACGGCGGCCTGGAAACGGAGAACGAGGCGAGAAACATAGAACGAGATGTTTTCCAGACAGAGGAGTTTCATGCGAGGGCACAGAGCGAGAGGGAGAAAGATGGTTAAGGGCAGATTCCGGGGAAGGCAGCCTACAGTGGATTACCGTGTGGGAGGAGGAGCGGACCTGGAGAGGGAATAGCCTGAACGGAAAGGCAGGAGGAAGAGCAGACCTGCCGCAGTAGGTGAGGTTAGGAGAGAACAGCCCCCTCCCTCCATAGGTGCCTTGGACCTCTTCCCCTCAAGGGTTCACATAATTCTGGCACATCCGCTGCTGTGGGCACGGTGCCGGCTAGGAGGGAGGTAATGGAGGTGGATGTCCCCTTTTCTTCACAGACTGTCCTTTTATCTACAGTGGCACAGTGGAGGGAGCTATGATCGGCACAATCCCTCTTAACTGACCGTTTCAGAGACTTAAAATCATGCAGTGAATTCAGGTTGGCTACCCAGTGATTCTACCATCAGACTTCAGTCTGGGGCTTCTCGTGACGTCATCCCCTCCCTGCCCCTCCCTTGAACAGGGATCCTTAAACGTCCCCATTCCTGGCCCCTCTCCACTCCCAAAATGTTTATGCCATCCATGTATATAGGTATTTAAAATAGGAATGTAGATGAAACATTTACTGACAACAAATCAAACTTATTTTAAAACAATTCTTTTGTATAAATATAATTTTACTGTTTATTAAAGCGAAGGCAAATTTCATTCTAATGAAATGGGGATACAGTATGCTCTTATTTTCACATAAAGATTTAAATCTTGGCTGGATATTAGCAGGGTGTAGAACATCTTCAATATTTTTTCAGAATTAGTTGGAATTTTGATTTCATATTGTCAATGCAAAGGCTACTGCTTCGCACAAAATGCAGTACAAAATGGCAAAAGTATGTATACAGTTATTTCAGAAATTGCTGGAAATTGTCTTAATTCCAAGTCAAAATTCATTTAACAATTCAAAACAAAAATGAAGCTCAAATCAATAACTTAAATGGCAATTTTAAAAACAAATCATTCTAATTCAACATGATCCAATACACTAATTGGTACTTACACGCCGAGAACTGATGGTGGGAAAATATTAGAGGTTGTTTTCTGTAATTAAATCACCATTTACGCAAGAGTAGAAAACTTCGTGTCTACATGGCTCATAGCACACAGCAGTGCTGGACCGAGCTGCGGGGCTCCTGGCAGCCTTCCTGGGGTTGCACAGGATGCCCCGTGAGTGCAAAAAGCACTTTCAGCTCCAAGGCTGCGGTGAAGTCACGTGACGCAACACGGGTAAGTACTGCCAGACACCTCACCTTCATCAGGCGTTTGACCTTGGATGAAATCTCGATCACGTGTTCTAAACCCTTTTACTGTGGTCCAACGTTTGCGACCCCTCCACTCACTCTTGTGACCCCACAGGGACTCGCTTCCCACAGAAGAAGCTGGTGCCTTGGTTCTCCTCAGGTCTGGGGTGTTGGGCAAGTGCCCACCGTGGAGCCTCATCTTCTTCTGGAGGCGCCTGCTCTCTCTCTGTCTCTCTGTCTCTGTCTCTGTCTCTGTCTCTGTCTCTGTCTCTGTCTCTCTCTCTCTGTCTGTCTCTCTCTCTCTCTTGCTTTAGGATACCAGAGTCAAGGCTGAGGCTGTTTCCAAAAATCCTGATTTCTTCTTGCTCTTATGTGTTCGGCACGGGTGTGGACCACTCCTCCAAGGAAGACTCTATTTCACCTTGTACTCATAAGGAACAAAACTCTATGGGCTCCTAAAGATCAGTTATAACAGAGGAGCCCAATAGTCACACCATTTCTCCTTTGAAGCTAACTTCAGGTAGTTTCCTGTCTGTGGAACAATTCTAGGGCAACTGCTGAGCCAATCAGAAGACCAACAGTGTGGAGAGCAAAATCTGTGTGTGTCTGGTAGTGAAGGGTAGGCTGTCGCCCGAAAACATTGAGGACCCCATTAGAGACCGAAGTGGCAGGCGTCAGATAGCTGAGCTACATTGCTTTTTGTTGGTTTTGCTTTAGCTTGGAGTATGCTTGAAGAAGGCCATGGTTAGATCCAAGCAGAGATTTCCACTGGCAAAGTGGCGCTCGGCGGGGAGGATGAGAAGGGGCTGGTGTGCCAGTGAGAGTGTGGTTTTCTTTGACTGCTACTCAGTGGGGCCCCTGGTGCTTTCCGACGTTTCCCTTTCCCCCGGCGAGGGGACCAAGTCTGCCTGCCGATGGATGGGCGGAGGGTGTACAGCCATCCTCCTGGACTCCTGACCGCAGGTGGGTTTGGGGACAAGAGGGTGGGGCTTGCGCTGCTTAGTTTTCACTGTCAACTTGACACAACCTAGAATCATCCAGGGAGAGGAAGGTTCGGTTTGCGAATTTCCCAAATAAGAATGGCCGCCGCTATGTCTGTGGGAGATTATGGAGTTTAACGATGGTTGTGGAAGGGCCCAGCCCAGTGTGGCGTAGTCCCTAGCCAGTGAGCAGTGTGCCTCCATGGTTTCTGCTTCTAGCTTCTGCCTTGAGTTCCAGTCATGGCTTCACCCCTGGAAGAGTAAGGTGTAAGGTGAACTTAAGCTTTTCTTCAGGTTGCTTTTGCTCATGGTTCTTATTACGGCAGCAGAAAGCACTCTAGAACAGGACTGACGAAATAGCAAAGTTTCTGGCTAGACGGTGGGTCCCTAGCTTCCGGTATCAGAGATGAAACATTTCTAAGGTTGACAGTGTGAGATGGGTAGATGAAACAACACACCGCACATTGGATATTTGACTGCTAACATTCATGAAAACAAATATAAATCCTTAAAGACCACATTGATACGATACAAAGAAATTCAAATTTAGAAGGATTTTCCTAAGCTATTGCTTATAATGCCATTGAAGGTGGAACAGGAAACAGGAAACAGGCTCTTTCCATACCTTACAAAGAATAATGATGGACACGGTGGCTCGTGTCTATAATCCCAGCACCAGGATGATTACCAAGAGCATGAATCTAGCCTGGGGTACCTAGTGAGCTCCAGGTCAGCCTGGGCTGCAGTAAGAGACTGTCTCAAAAATGTTAACCATTACATTAGTAAAATCACACCAAAATCTTTTTCATTTTGTTATCTCTCTAAGAAAATCAACTGAGTAAATAGCAAGTTTTCTATTCCAGATTTGTGGCTTCTCTGGAAAAATAAGATGAAACTGTCTGCTTGGGCCAGCATTTCTCCAGGGAAGCAGTAGCCGGCTGATCTGAGTCCGCACTGGTTGAATGACAGTGTAATCATCAGTATGTTCACATGTCTTCCTCAGAGACAGGAGGACATTGAAATGTTTCTGTAGATGGAGTTTTCTGTCCTGCCTGGTCCCACAGCCCTTTAGTCCCAAATAAACAAACAGAGGCTTATATTAATTATAAACTGGCCAATGGCTCAGGCTTCTTATTGGCCAGCTCTATCTTGATTATTAATCCATAACTACTAATCTATGTATTTCCACATAGTTTTGGCTCACTGGAGACTGGCCAGGCGCTCTGCCATCCTGGTAGCTACATGGCATCTCGCCGGTCACTCTCACTCTTCCAGGCTCTTCCCAGCATTCTCCTAGTCTGGTGGCCCCGCCTGTACTTCCTGCCTGACTACTGGCCAATCATCGTTTTATTAAACCATTAAGAGAAGCATATATTCAAGGCATACAAAAGAACATTCCCCATCATATCCTCTTTTCTGTCTAAATAAAAAGGAAGGTTTTAAATTTAACATAGTAAAATTATACATAGCAAAACAGTTATCCAACAAGAACTATAGTTAACAATATTAGTCCATTAACATTTGGCAAAATTTAAAGAAAATATTCTATCATCTATCCTATCTTTGTGAGTCTAACGTTTTATATGTAACTTATCTTTTGCCATAACTAAGTAAAACCATAGCCATAACTATCTGTCTTCAGCTCTATCAAAGACCCCAGAAGGATAATATATAAACTCTAGAACTTACAGAGACATCTTACTGCCTGGACAGTTACCCAAAGGTCCTCTGTAACATTGGGGCATCCCTTTTCAGCCTATAGTGTCTGGCAGACTTTTGTGTGAAGCAGGAACCTTGAAGGACCATCCTGTCCCTTGGCAAGTTCAGTAGTCACTTTCCTTTGTAAACTGCTCATCCAGTTTGGACAGAGTGCTATCAGGCAATCCAGGAGAGAGAAGTTTCCTCTCTAGATGAATATCCCTGCCATGTTGAAGGCAAACTCAGTAATGAATTTCTTCCATGCCCATCATCTTCTCTGATGTAATTGGTGCCACCAAGAACAGTCATGTCTCATTGCCATAAAAAAGAACCTATGTTATTAAAACATGTTAAATGCCATATTCTGTAGATTTCTGAAGTGTTTGGAGATGACCTTGTAAACACACCTAAAGTAACTACAAGTTTGAATGTAATAGTTGACTAATTACTAAACTACATTTCCTTATTACCCCATATAGTTGATAAGAATAACTTTCAAGGACTAGAGATTTGTATTACATTGTTAAATGAGCTATAGAGGCACAATACCTTGAACAATATTAGAAATGTATTGCAGTATGCTTTAGCAAAATTAGTCTCAATTTTGTATCAATATACAACATTTGTATGTAATATACAAAAGTCCAATTCATTGTAAAATGTTTAAAACTAGTAGATGCTTTTTAAGAGTAGATTCAATATTCTACCTTTCATCTTATCATAACTATATCCTCTTTTTATTCTTTTCAGAGTAGATTCAATAATCTACCCTTTTAATTCTATCATATCTGGATTCCTCTTTTTTTTTAAACAAAAACCTTGGATATAATCCCTTGTTCAATTTTCTTCCTGATCATAAGCAACAACATTTTATAACCAATCCCCCTAAACAATGGCAAATATCAATAACCCAACGAGTGACCAAAAACCACCCACACCACCTCTTGGTAATGTGGGTGTTGTGTTCTTAAAGTTACTTCCTGCTGTCTGGGAGTGATGACATCTTTAGGGGACCCTGAAAAGAAAATTTTGGCTAATTGTCAAAGCTGTATCATTTGTTGTCCAGTCTCTGCATAATGGGCAAGTACAGGGCTTGTTTCAAATGCTGGCTAAAGTAGTCTGTGAGGCTGGATCACCTCAGCAAGTCACCTGGAAATTGTTATGAGCAGTTTGTAGTCCAAAGCTGATCTTTAGTTCATGTTGTTCAGCATAATGGTGTTGTGATAGTCCTGGTGAAATTGTCATTGTGGGTCCCCATTCTCGTTTTGGAAACTTCAAAGGTTGTTGTTAGGCATGGTCATGATTGACTATAGAAATCTGATAGAGACTCAAATAAATCATGTACATGAAGGTAGACAAAAAAAAACCCTTTTCTAGAATGGTTAGTATTCTATATGACCATAAATATCATGACAAAAATTATTAGATTAGTAGCAATACAATAGTCCTAAATATTTGTTTTCCTTCTGTTCCCTATCAGGTGGCTCTTCTGAAATGAGACAGAGATTTTGGATTTTAATTTAACAAGCATGGGGTTTAGAGGAGAGAGCCACAATCCAACTCCAAAGTCAGCTTATAATATTTAATTGGACTGACTACAAAAAGACCATTCATATTATATTTCGGTATAGAAAAAAGAAACAAACATTTGGGAAGATACATGAAATTTTACCCTATTGTAAATGTGATATACCAATAGGCCGATTTACTATTTTTCTTGGGACAGTTTTTCTAGATGATTTATCCTTTTCTCTCCCAAGCCTACATGTATTTTTAAACACACTGTATACCGTTTAGAGGTTTTGTTGCTCTGAATCTGTCTTTACTGTGTACCCATTTTTTCTGGCCACATTGAGTCTTTAATCTGCTAAGCAGTCTGCTAAAATTAAAGCAGCTGCTGGCTGCTGGCCACACCCAGTTCAGCTTTCCAAAATGGCGGAGGTGTGTCTACCACCAGCTCTGCGAGCTGTGCTGGCTGCCTCTACTCTTGTCTGTGCCTTCATCAAGCAGCTTGTAGCACGCTGCCCATAAACCTTTTTTGTATGTATGAGTAAAAGCTGAGTCTGCCATGCAGCATGCTCAGCGGCATGGAGAAGCACCGTTGTCTATGGGGGGGATGGGAGCAGGGCACGCGGTGTTTAAGCTGGACATCCACAGTGTCTCTGCACTGTGGCCTGCAGGAGACTGAGACTAGGAAGCCCAATGAGGCTCCGTTTCTGCGCAACAAATCTACTAGGGACCTCTCATTACCCGTAGGCTACACAGACATTTGTGTTTTTAATGACCAGTGACTCCTGTAATAAAATAACGACATAAGAGCTCTCGAGTACATAAGAGAAAATTAAAAAAAAACATAGTGTGATAAACAACAGGTACCCCTGGTGAATTGTATCAATCTACCATATGGCTACTTTTTTAATAGAATAACTTTATCGAATCCCTAGTAATTAACAGATCACCTCAAAGTGCTACCTAATTCAATAGCCACTGAGGAAACTTAAGGAATTCATGACATGGGTTTCTCTCTGACTGAAAAGCATTGGTGCAATTCTCTGAGTGCAATTTCTTGGCAGCCACATGTACTTGTAGAAGACAGATCCAAGGAAAGTGGTTGAAGGCACTTTAGTGCCAAAAGAGAGTAAGAATATGGGAATGAAAGGTTTTGGCAGGTCCAACTTGCCACATAAGTGCCCAGAAAGAAAGGGTCATTACCCAGTTCTTTGTTTTTCAAAACAGGGTTTCCACTGTGTGGCTTCGGAGGCTGTCCTGGAACTCACTCTTGTAACCAGGCTGCTCTCAAACTCACAGAGATCCACCTGCCTCTGCCTCCCAAGTGCTGGGATTAAAGGTGTGTGCTGCACTTTACATAGTTCTTATTGTTAAGGATGATGATAAAATAAAGACAATGTAAATTTCAGGGGCATAATAGATGAAAACGAAAAGCATGGATTGACCCAGGGAGAAAATGGGCACCTTGTACGGACCAATACTTTGATGTAATCTGCTACCTCCTTAAAGCATTTTATATTCTGTCCCAGTTGGCATGTGGGGAACAGTAAACTATGGAGGCCCTGCAATTGAACTTCATCTTTAGAGAAACATAGAAAATAGGATCAGAGTGAGTGAGGCTTGGGAAGTCAAAGAGTTGTCATAATACATTGAGAAGAAACTTCGTGGAGTCCAAGTACTCAGTGAGTCCGACAAATCTGGAGTCCTAATATTAGAGCCTGTGAACTGGAAACCAGATACGAATTCATAACCTACAGGGGTGTAAGTGACAGGAAGAAGTCTGTAAACAGCATCAGGGTCATCTGGGGAGACTGGACATTTATTATGGACCAGGGACCCTGAATAGCTCAGGCCCACGTATCAAATTAATAATGCAAGCAAATGGAGGAAAGTTTGGTGAAGAGTGACAACAATTAAAAGCTGAGGTGATTGAAATCTGAAGAAAGCCCGAGAGACAAGGTTGTGGACTGCCAGCATGCTAGGATCAGATTATACAGGTATTTGGTGACTTTAAACATGGACAAATTGCTTATCAGAATTCAGCCACTACTGTATGAATGCTGTAAACTGGCGCCAACACCTTAGAGTAATCCAGAAGGGCAAATTTATCAACAACACGAGCATACTTTATTGCTTTGTTCTGCAAAGTAGTTGAAAGGCAATGCTAACAGTATTTGTTGAATGACTGGGTTTTGGCTCCTTTTCTAGCTCTAACTTCTATGAATTTTACAATGCTGTGAAACACTTCTGCAAGGATTTTGGCATAATATTTACAATTCCTTTAATAACATTGCTCACAGAAGAGGAGCAATGGGAAGCAATCACTTAGTAACTGTAGAGGCACAGGCAGGAAGGAGGAGAAATAATTGCTTACTGCACTGTTTGTGATGAAGAAAACGGTGGAAGTTGAGCTTGAGAAACATAGGGAGCCAAGAATTGCATGTCACAGGAACATGCCTCTTCCTGTCACCTTATAAAGGTATCTACCAGTTGGCTGTTTGTGGAACAAGTACCTCTCTAACACGTGTGAGCAGTGGCTTCTGGGAGACAAGCACTTTGGTCCAAGATGAGTCCAAACCTGGCACAGAGACCTCTGCCATCATTAGTTACAGCTCTGCCAAGATGCTTTGGGGAACATTTTAATTTAAATGCCAAGTTTATTTCAACGAAATCTCCCTGATATATTCTGTTGGGAATCTAGAATAAAATAGATAGGCGTTCATTTTGGAGGGCGTTGGGAGGGTGAATTAGATGGTAGTTTTGTAAATCACCCCCACAACAAAAGCAACCCATTCTGGGTGTTTGACCCTCGGTGGGTGTGCACCTACTCAGCTGAGAGCACTCATGGTAAGAACTGAAGATTCCTTATTGGTCACAGCGTTTTGCAGAGATTTAGAGTCTAGAGAAGGGGCCCCCTCCAGGTGATTGTGGAAGCATCAGTGTTGGAGAATCAACAGTAAGTCTCCTGCAAGCTGCTTTCTCTCACAACATACAGCCCGTTGTGACTGAAAATCTAATAAAGCAAATGAGAAACAATTATTTGAAAGTATTTTCCTGCAAAACCGTCACAAGACAAGAATGATTTTGAAGCTAAACTAAGAAAGGAGTTAGCATGGGGTGGGGCTGAAAAACAATTAAAAACGTTGTCTATCCACAGAAAACATGTTAGCGTGTATTGAGTTGACCAGTGGGTTACAAAAGCATGCCAGAGGGTCAGAAAAATTGAAACGCCCCAAGAATAACAGGGAAGGACATTGATGTTGCATCTGGAGCAAGAGTGGGTATGCTTATGAACGTGAGCTTGTTTCCTTTAGAAGCTTGGCAATTTGCTGCCATACCTTGTTAAGTTCAGTCCTAGTGGGCTCTCAGTTTCTTCTGTGCCCGGGAAAGGGCATTTCCAGAAAAGGAAATGCACAGTGAGAGAAAAACTGGAACTGGGGTGCCAGAGCCAGGCAAGCGGCTCGCCCTCAGGGTGCCTGGGATGGAGGGCTGGGTGGAGCCTCTGTTACCACACAGTGCCTTGGTCCTGCGGAGTGTTTTCTGTTAGGCTGCACAGTGAGTGCTCCTGCTCTCTTCTTGGACTCCAGGAATGGAGGTTTAGGGAAAGTATTTACATGTGGGAGCGGCAAGTTGATCACTGATGTTTGAGCCTGTCCCAAAAGATGTGCCTGATTTGGATGGTACCCACGAGGGGCTGGACAAGCAAGCATCCTTGGAGGCAGGATTAGGAAGGACAGGGACAGGGAGGGACTAGTGATAACGAATCCCCCCTGGGACAACCCAGAGGCTCCGAATAAACTCCGCGGACGTCTTCTGTCTCTCAACGCCTGCCAGCTATCCTACCTCAGCCCCGGGTCCCGGCAAGCAGTCACGTGCACTGAGTTTAGCCGTCCAAGGGCACTCAAGGGGCATTGTTTCTGCACATAAAATGGGTCTGCTCCGCTGAGGAAGCCCAGCGGGAGCTGGGTGGGACGGGATCACCGGGGTCCCAGTCCGGGGCTGAGGCTGGACACGAGGTGCAGCGGCCAAGCCCACGGCCCTAGCACCGCCAGGCCGCCCGCCACCCGCGTGCACGCTGTCCCCTCGAGATGGGGGATGGCTTCGCATGACTGACAGTTGGCGGCGGGGTACGACCTGCGCCCGCGGACCCGGCCTGGGAGACCCACACAGTCCCAACGACCGACCGCGACCCGGGCCCGGACGGGCCCCCGCGGCCTGTAGGGGGCGGCGCGAAGCTCGGGAGGCGACGGCCGCGGGTAGGTGGCGGTGGGCCCGGGGGCCGCCACAAGCCGCCCTGGGCCTCGGCCGAGCCCTGAGGGGGCTGACGGGCCTGGGCGGAGCCGGGAGGCTGGGGGCCCCGCGCCACGCGCCTCCGCGAGTCCCCGCCAGCGCTTCGGGCGCCGTGGGGTGGGCGCCCGCGTCCCGCGCGCCCGGGGGAGGAGGGGAGGGGGACGCGGCGCGCGGCGGTGGGCGCGGGGCCTGGGGGGGGGGACGCGGCGCGCGGCGGTGGGCGCCGGCGCGCGCGCGTTATTTTTGGCGCCCGCAGCGGCGCGTGTGCCGGGGCGTGTTTTCCTTCCCCAGGTGCCGGCCGCTGGGCCGCCGCCGCCCGCTCGCCCGCCCGAGCTGACTCTTCTCTCCCTCTCCTCTCTCTCCCTCCCCGACCCCAGCAGGACCGCAGAGGTGATCCCGCCCGCACGACGTCGTCCGTGCGGCCCGCCAGCTCGCCGCGCGCGTCACATCTAAATCAAGAAGAGAAAGGAAAAAAAAAAGAGAGAGAGAGAGAGAGAGAGAAACGAAAAAGCGGAAGAAGCGGCCGAGGCGGCGGCGGGAGGCGGCGAGGAGGAGGGGCCGCGCGAGGCGGCGGCGGCGGCAGGGACGCGGGGACGCGGCTTTGTGCAGGCGGGTCGTGGGGCGCCCATGGCGGAGTGTGGCCGGGGCGCCGCGGGCGAGGCCCTGCCCACCTCCCCGGGCCCGGCCCTCGGCGCCAAGGGCGCCCTGAAAGCCGGAGCCGGGGAAGGCGGCGGCGGCGGGGGAGGTCGCCTCGGCCACGGGCGGGCGCGCTATGACAGCGGCGGGGTTTCCAACGGAGACTGCAGCCTCGGCGTGTCCGGGGACGAAGCCCGGGCCAGCCCCGCCAGGGGACCTCGAGGCGCGGCGCTCGCTCGGACCCCCAGCCCGGTCGCCGGTCCCGTCTCCAGGGACAGCAAGCCGGGCGGCCTGCCCCGCCGGAGCAGCATCATCAAGGTAGGTAGCAGCCCGGCGCGCGTCCTTGGGCTCGGCTGCTTTCCCCGCCCCGGGGAAGCGGTGGCGGAAGGAGGCGATGCCGAGTGAGCCCGCCGCGAAGGGCAGACGAGGGTGTTTGGGTGTTCGGGGTGCCGGAGCAGGGATCGGAAGCCCATGGCTTTGGGAGAGAATGGAGAAGTGATCCATGAGTGTGCACGGGAGCCGTGCTCTGACATCCCCAGAGCAACTTGGCGCTGTCACCTCTAGCTCCTCCGGATTGACTTGGAATTAAATGGGCCTTGTACCTGCTTGGGTAGGGACATGGCTTTTCAACAGCAGCTTAGCTTGGTGGCACACTCTCTGGGAGGTTGCAATTGTATTTTAAAGACAGGGATCATGGGGAAGTGTTTTCTTAAAACCCCAGACAATGAGCATGTATTATTTAATAGGTTTCTTCTAATGTACATTGTAGTTAGTTGCCTCTAGCAAGCGATCGTATTTGGAGGATGTAAAAATTCCCTCCTTGGAGAAAGGGAACATATACTCTTTCTTAGACTCAAAAGCTCTGGGAGATTATGGTTCCCGTGCAATTTAATTCTTTCTGAGCTGCCATAGGCGGTCCTCCAGGTCAGCAAGTTCCTTTGGAATGGTTTTGCTGACTTTTTTTTCCCCCATGGTGCTATTTAGAAAAGCACCAATTGTTTTGTGAATTTTGAATTTCAAGACGTGACATTAAGAGTTTGTGTTGGTTCCTTCAAATATTACAGTTTAGTTTGCAACATAAAAATATTTCTTGTGACATGAAGTAGAAGAAGTTGATAATGTAAGAAAAGTAGAGTCTTGGGCCGGATTAACTCATTTGGCTTGCTTAAATTTGGAGCAATTTGGCTGTTGCTTTTGGAGAACGAGGGGATTTTAGGACAGGGCAGCGGTGCACGTTAGGAGTGCTGCACCCCTCACCGTTAGGTGAGAGGTCAGAATGTGCCTGCGGGGGCACAGAGTTGGCTTGGGGGGGTTGAAATTCAGAAATCGTCAGTACTGCGACAGCGACTCTGTTATCAGCTTCTGTGTCCAGCTAGTGAAATACACCACTGGCTGCTGTAAGAGGCGTTAGGCAACTGCATTCAGCCTTGTCATGTTTGCTCGGTTTCTATGTGGGAGACACAGTGTGGAAGGGCCTAATGATCAAGTGCATCACCCTCCTGCAGCTAACTTTTAAACCAGGCTAAGTGGTGTCGCTGGGTTGCCTGTGAAGCATTCAGTGACGTCGTTTCTTCTAGAATGTGGTTTGTTTTCAAGTGTGTATGATTATCGATCCTATTTTCAGAGCTGTGTGATACTTCCATTTTTATTGGTTAACAAATACCTGTGGTGATTTTTCATTTTGTTATTAATAAAATTTTATGTGAAGATTTCAGAGGAGATACTGTCTTCCTTAATTTTAACAACCTTTCCCCCCCAAGGGTTTTGAGGGCTTGTTTTCACATTTAGAAGGCTAGAGTTTATTAGCATCCACTTTGAGATTCATAGGGAAACCCGATGGGTGTAGCAGTGGTGTTCTGTTTTGTTGTTGTGTGGAAGCCAAGGCAGAAGGATGGCTTGCTTGTTTGCAACATGAACTTGAGATTGAGTCCATGGCACCATTTCTCCATTGAGGCTATCGGAACTCAAGTGAAAGGATGAATTGTTAAGAAATCACTGGCTGGGAAATGGTGATGCTACTTATATTGAAGCCTGAGTTGGAAAGCTATGTTTTCATTTCAATGAAGCCTGTTAGCTTTTTACTCAGCATCATACCCCTGGATAAACTGTGCCAGGATCATAGGAGTTGCACAGGAAGTTGTCTCCTGTAGGGCTAGAGGAGTGAGGAAGAAGTTCTGTTGCTTTCTAACACAGGTGGTTTTGGATTTACCAATCGGATCTTAGTATCTTGTACCAAGTGAGATAACAGATGACAGATTCTCCTTTCTGGCCTTTATTTATTTATTTATTTTTCTAAGCCATTCTTGAAAATTATGGAAAGTTATGGAAGTAGTGTTAAAAGTTGATTGTACCTGCAGTATAGGGAGAGAGGCCACTCTAGATAGGTGAGTAGTTATTTTTTCATGAATTGGTGTCTTGAAGTATCAAAATTTTAGGAATTTAGTGTTGTGCTTGCTAAAGACTCATTCTGCAGCATAAAGATAACATCTCAATAGGTTAAAGACGTGTCTTAATTTAATATCAGGTTCCATAAAACAACGAGTACTGTACAGGTACCTTTGCCACACGAGTGGCCCAGATCATATTTCACTTTTGCTAAGAAACAACCCAAGTGCCTGACAGGGCTCCTAGGGAAAGCCATGGTGGTGGTGGGGGTCTCTCCTTGGTTTCTTGTGCTCTTTCTGCAGGGCTTTAAGGAGTAAATGTTGTCAGGTGGTCTGTGAGAGGAGGGGAGCTGATGCTAAGTCAGGAGCTGAAGACAGTAGCAGGTCGGTGGCCGCTGAGGAGCAGAGGCTCGTGCCTGTGGCTTGTGTTGGCTGCTGGCAGCCTCACGCTTCTTTCCTGTCTTCTGTCTTCTTCTCAGGCTTCACATCCTGTTAGGTCAGGGTCACTAAGTCAGAAGGAGGGACACACGTGATTAAGACTTAGGTAAAGGAAGTCTCCAACACTAACATGATTGGCATGTTCAGAAATGCTGTAAGCTGACCAGAAGTCTACTTCTTATTTAAAATGATTTCTTTGGTGTTTCATCTCTTTTATAATTAGCAATGAGTAAGAAATTGTTGTCAAACCGTTTTTTTTTCCTCCAAAAATAGATACAGGGTTCTATGCTAAAGGAGCTCCTCAGTTTCCGTATCAATCTTGATAGAAATCGGGAGGGAGTCTCATAACATCTTTTACAGATACTTTGAGATCATGCGGAAGTTGTGGAAAGTACTGCCAGATATTTCTAGGTTTCTGTAACTTACTGAAAACAACAGTATGTTCTTGAGATTTTCTGCAGTCACGTTACTGGACTTTTAGGGACACAGTTGTGCCTGTCATCTTTAGTAATCTGATAAATGACAACACCACTTTCGTTTTCTCTCCCTAATTCACTGAGTCACTCCAGACAATCTATTTATTTCCAAGTAGATAATTTGGTTGATTATTCAGATGACCACTTGTTTTTAAAAAATACATAGCTTATTCATTAATGAAAATATGAAATTCTATTTGGGGCCTTAGATTTATTTTAGAAATCAATGTATCAAAATGACTATATTAATTTTGGTGGTTTGTTTTAATCAGAGCTAATTAAATACTTTGCATTCAAAAGGATGCTATGGTTGCATTCACACTTGGTGTCAATTTTATGATCTGTGGCAAATGCATGGAATCGCCTAGTCATTACCATAGTCAAGCTACACAGCAGTTTGATGAACTCTCTTCACCCTGTCCCCAGATCTCTTTGTCATCCTCCCTCTCCACATTCTTAGAGTAAAGCAGCTACCGATGCCTTCTTCATACTGAGGATCTGTCTGCAGCTGCTGCCTTACTTGGTGTTTGGATGAAGTAGCAGTACCCTCTGCTTAGGGAACTCTCACTGTGGGCAGGACCTGTGTCACCCACAGAGCGTCAATGGAGCAAGGCAGAGCCCGGAGAGGCTAACATGTGTCTCAGGTGTTGGAGTGCATGCAGTGTGTCTCTGACTGTGGCCGTGTTCCATTTTCCTTACATCACTCCGTCCATTTACACTCTGTGTGTGTGTAAGGGAGCCTTGCTGACCTGGGATACCAGAGTTGATTTTCCCTTCTAACAGTACAGGACGTTGGAGCGGGAGAAGCGTCTCTGTGTCTGCTGCTGGCAGGGGTAGTTGTTTCATCACTACTGTCAGGCCTTCCAGCTTCACAGCGACTCTTTTTCTTAACATAGGTATCATTTATTGTTGAGTAGAAAAAATAATCTTACAGCAACATATATTCTTCTGCCTTGATACTGAGCTCCCAAGCATGAAGAAGACCAGGCTTTTTAACGCCTGTTACACATACTTAAGCAAAATAATAAAAGCATACCTGAGCACTATACTGGGTCGTGGTTTAGTTAAGTAGACTCTTTACAGGCAGCAACTGGCATTGTTCATTCTGCACTGATAGCATGCAGTGATCAGTGACTGGTTTTTGAATTGGAGCTTAATATCTGCATTCAACTTTAGACTCTTGCGTAATAGGCACTTAGGATCAGGGTTACAAAGTGAATTATCTGAATAGGATCCTAGTAGATCTTTTAGATCAGAAAGTCTCATAGCCAATTGCAGCTCTGCAATTCACTTTGTACTAATGCATTGAGACCCAGTAATTGTTGAAAGCGCTTGTTCCAGAGTAATCAGAGTGCACTGTTTTTATACACTAAAATTTCTTGCCCACCTTTGCTTTTCCTTCTTTTAATCCTTCTATTTGATTTGCACTTTAAATCAAATCCGTATAGACAGCAGATGGGAAATTGTTTTATTAGTTGATTGTACCATTCATTAAAGTTTTCTCCAAATCAGCCTTCTCAGTCATGCCTAGGATGTTATTGGGTTTGCTGCTTCTCAGCCTGAAGTGTTTCTTTTTCTGCTTGCCAGATCCAACCCCACCTGTGTTTCCATGCAGCTCTGCTTCTCTGCCTCATAGGTACCTGTGCCTTGTTACTCAGTGTCTTGTGGAAAGTGTGTGTGTGCGTGTGTGTGTGTGTGTGTGTGTGTGTTTGTGTGTTTGTGTGTCTGTGTGTCCGTGTGTGTCTGTGTGTATGTCAAACCTGAGTTAATAGTTCTGATCAAATCAGTTTTATGATGAGATTATTAGATTTAACATGGAGTGATTCTAATTGGGACACACCACTTCATGGGCTGTGTTCTTCAAAAGAAATTTCTTTCATGAACTTAATTTTCTCTGTTTTTGTTTGATAAAATATTTGAAAATAGTCATAAAGGAATACTATCATGTAAAGTTGAGTCCAGGAATTTATCCCTTCCATAATTGTTCTATGAGGCCAAATGATCTGTCTCTTTTGTGTTCCTGAATTAAGTATAGACCTTTGAATTTGTATGTTTTGGTCTCAGAATTTAAAAAGCATGGCCAGAGAGCATTGCTGTTTGTTAAAACACAAATCTCTTTCTGGTGTTTGGGTTTTTTAAAGTGACTTACATAGTCTTTGCTCAGCTTTGTTTCTTAAACTTTTATTGTGATTGATATCGGAATGTCAAAAGGTACTTATTGGGAGTCCTTTGGTTCTGATGTGCAGTGTAGAAATGGAAATCTCTGTTCTCTCGGTTTCCTTTGCCATCTAATGCTGGAACTCCAGTCCTTTGTTGCAGAGAATGGATTGGATAAAGAAGAAACAGATGTTTCATAGTTGTCATTTCACACACCTCTCACCAGAAACTGCAAGGAGACCTCTACCTCTTTACAGACAAGGAAACCTTTTCATAAGGATTAAGAATTCCCAAGCAGGGTCACCCAGCTTACACGGGCTAAATCAAGCATTCAGACCAAATTTGTCTGTCTTGAAAGTGCGTGTGTTTGTTTGTTTATTTTGTTTGGATTCACCATCCTTTTCTACACTAACTTGTGACTTAATAGGTTCTTTTTTTATTTTACTTATTCATTTTACCTCTATTTGCCCAACTCTTCTGGCTCCTTAATCTTAGACGTTTCCACCAGTCTTGAAATATTGGCAGATTTCTAATTAGAAGAGTTTGGCTTCTTAGGAAGAAGCCACATGTACCTAACAATGTGAATTTCAAGCTGCAGTCCTGGCTGCAGTGCTCTGAGTTCTGTCAAATCCATAGATCACTTTCCTTGACTGTGAGTGAGTACTCGGGCATTTTCTTGTACTGTGCTAAATATACTGAGTTGAAGCTGCAGGTGTTAGTCATGCGGCAGGGTTTAAGATACATCAGTAGTGAATATTCATGATATTTTCTGCATGGAAAGTGGCCATACAAAATTTAAGATATATAGGACCATACTGGTTAGTAAGCATATTTAGCTCCTGGCTATGGTTGACTTAATTTATTTGCATACCAGCATAACAGAATTGGAAAATTTGTTGCATAATACTGCAGTATGTAGCTATTAATAGAACAAAATGTGGCCTTACAGATAGCAATTTCTGTGGATCTTTTTCTGCTGTAGGTAGCTGCACACTACTCGTGCTTGCATATGCTGTTTATGCATGACAAAGACTGAGGATGACACGGGTACAGGTTTCTGTTCTCACTGAAAATGACTGGGAAGGGGTTGCATATGTTTTGTGAATACTGCTTATGAAGCTTTAGTTGCTTTTTACTGATTTACGAATTAGTGTGGTCCCCGAGGGATACAGAGGCCTGTTTGCAGCCATCATTAGAATCAAGCTTTATGACTGTCCCCTGTGGTGTCCCATTCCTTTTGTCTCATCTCCTTCTAGCCTCTTCTCCTGTGCTCCTTCCTGGCAGTTAGGAGTTTTTAGGTCAGTTTGAATGAGCTGCTTAGGTGTCTTCCTTTATTCTAGCAGCCAGTAGGATTATTAAGTGCTCTCAGTTTGGGGTTAATGAAATAATAGTGTGAAGGCTGTATTCATTTTTGGAGCATTTAATAGTTTGTTAAATATGTACCCTGTTTTGAGGTTTTCAATGCTTATGTGTAGTCTCATAAATAATTTTGCATTTATTAAAAACACTAACTTCTTCCACAGCACAAATTTGTTTGCTGTAGTAGATACTACCAAGTAATTTTCCTAGCTAAAGTATTTTAAATACTAAACAGGCTGAATAATTCTGATTACTTCAAATATACATAATTTGTATCGTCAGGAGATTTGTTAGGTGTTTTTCTTTTTTGTAATCATTTTCATGGTTATGTGATCAGTGGAACATTACTGTGGCTTTCTGGTGACTGTGATACCAAGAACTTTTTATGTTGATCATGGAATGCTGTCTTTGTAAAAAAAAAATGCCCATTTGACTCCTTTGCCTGTTTGAAAATTGTTTTGTTTAAAAATTGATTTGCATGACTTGATGTTTTCTGGATGTGTCTTTTGTGAGATATAGATGCAAAATGTCTTCTCTTGGCTGTGGTTTGTCTCCTCACTGTACTGAGAGGCTCTTGTAATGAAAGGCCATTCCAAATTTTAGTGGAACCAGATTTATTAACATTTTCAGTTACGGTTATGATTTTGTGTCCTCCTTTAAAGAAGTCTTGTTTTAAGACCATGAAGATTTTCATTTATTAACTTCTGAAAACTTTGCTTTACTTTTCATGTTCTGTGTTGAATATGTATATATAATTTTACATTACTTACATCATTCATTAATAGTAAATATGTATTATATAAAATTTATATTATATGCTATTGACATATTTCTATTAAATATAAATGTATTATGTAGTTACATTAAATATATTTTTATATATAAACGACTCCTTTGGCACTGTTTGTTTGAAATAGGGCCTTTTATTCATGTATTGCATTGCCTGTTTTGGTAAGTCTGCTGACCGTTTGTGTGTGGGTTCGTCTGTGTGTTGCATTCTGGGGAGTGGAGAAAGCCTTCTCAGAGCAATCATTTTCACAAAGACCTGACCTGACAGTGGAGCCAGCTCTATTCCTGGAGAGAGGTGACTGACCTTTCAACCTTGCTGAAACACGTCTTTCCATTTCCTTTAATCTTTTCATCTGGAGCTCAAGCGATACGCCTTTCGTGTGGGAAGCGCTGGTTACTCAGAGGAGGTTATGCAGTGACGCTTGCCAAGCGGGTGCTTGCTGCTCTTCGTGGTTATGTTGGAAAGGACAGGCTGACGGTGCTACAGTGCCCTCGCTACGGCGGGCACAGGCCAGGGCCATGTGTCATGATGAATGAACACAAACCCCCCCGAGGACCCGCAGATGTACTTTATTAGTTACAAAGCGGTGAACTTTCGCTGGTGCGTGACTCTAGCCTCAGTTATGTAATGTGTACTCTTTGGCCTCTCAGTGTGAGCCCGTAGATTGTCATTAGTCTTGGTTACTCTGTTAGGATAGTATTTATTTTCCAAATTAATGTGCGGGAATCTAGCCCAGAATCGTACACCTCTCACTTGTCTTGGGCAGGCTCCAAGGAAGAGAATTAACCTGATGAGAAGGCCAAGTTTGAGTTCGGAGGAACTCTAGTTTTGTTCTTTTGTTTTCTCTTTAGGTTGTATGCTTCCTGTATTTTGCCTTTATTATGTTGAGATGTAATATCCCAATATACTCATACCTTTCCCCAAGACTTTTATCATGAGTGGTTATTGGATTTTGCCAAAGGCCTTTTCGATATTGTCTTATTCAGTTCTAATCCTGTGAAGAGCCACCATGGCCAGGGCAACTCTTACAAAGAGAAAGTGTTTTTAACTGGGGCTCACTCACAGTTCAGAGGTTTAGTCCATTATCATGGCGGGAAGCATGGTGGCTCACAGGCAGACATTCCTGAAGAAGCAGCTTGAGAATCTACATCTGAATGTTCAGCAGCAGGAAGACAGAGGATGCTGGGGCGGGCCTGGTGTGGGCTTTTGAAACCACACCTCCTAATTCTTTTCAAACAGTGCCGCTGTATGAGACTGAGCATTAAGACAGACGAGTCTATGGGGGCCATTCTTACCTATGGCGCCACAGCCACATTCATCTAATGTGGTTTCTATTCCTTAGTCTTCTTTTGTGGTGGCCTGCATTTATTGATTTGTATATGTTGAATCATTCCTGCATCTCTGGGATGGGGGTGACCTGATCATGATGTATAATCTTTTTTCTGTGTTCTTGAATTCAATTTACAAGTATTTTGTTGAGAATTTTTGCATCAATGTTCAAAAGAGGGATTGACTTATACTTTTTTTGTTGGGTCTTTGTCTGGCTTTGATATTGGGTAACACTAATTTCATAAAAGAAATGAGGAAAATGCCTCTTTCGTTTGTAGAACAGCGTGAGGGGTAGTATCAGCTCTTCTCTGACGGTCTGGTAGAATTCTGTCTGCATCCATCTGGCCCTAGACTGTTTTTGCTTGGGAGATTTTAAATTATGATTTCCGTCTTACTGCATATTAAGGTGTGTTTAAATAATTTATTATACCGTGATTTAGCTTTGGTAGGTAGTATATATCTAGAAGTAAATTAAAAAATATTTTTTCCCAATTTGGTAGACTATAGATGTTAAGAGTATTTTCTTATGATTCGTTGGGTTTCCCCAGTGTCTGCTGTAATATCCCTTTTATCTCTAATTTTATTAATTTGAGTCATTTTTCTCTTTTTTTTTGTTTTTTGTTTAGTTTGGCTAAAGATCATTTTTTGGGACAGATTCCTTTGCTGAACCTGGAGTTTGCCATTTTAGTTAAGCAAGATTCATTGTTCTACTTGGGGTTACAGATTCATGCCGCTAAGCCCAATTTTATTTTTTTGGGGGGGGGTTTATTTTTGTTTTTCGAGACAGGGTTTCTCTGTGTACCTTTGGAGCCTATCTTGGTGCTTGCTCTGTAGACCAGGATGGCCTCGAACTCACAGAGATCTGACTGCTGCCTCCTGAGCGCTGGGATTAAAGGTGAGCACCCCCAACGCCTGGCTTCTGAGCCCAGTTTTTATGGGATGCTGGAGATCTAAATCTAGGTCTTTATGGCTGTGTGATAAGCACTTTACCAACTAAGCCATTTCCCCAACCCCGTTTTCATTTATGTTGGTTGAGTCAGTTTGAATGAGAGAGGATTTTTTATTTTCTTAAAAGAAGTTGGCAAGCTTAACTTATAGCTTACCTTTCAATGAGGCATGATCAGTTCTGATTCTGCTTCAGTATAAATGTGTGTATTCCCCAAGGGTACTGAAGTCCTGGTCTCCAGGATGGCAGTGTTGGGCAGTGATGGAATGTTTAGGAGGTGGGGCCTTTTGGACATTCTTTAAATAATTTAGTGTCTTCTTAATGGGAATTTTGGGACTGAATCCTCACCTTTATTTGCTTCCCAGACATGAAGGGTAACATGTTCCATTAAATACCTCCATTCATTGCTATCTATACATTCACTGGAAGCCCCAACTTCAAAACTAAGCAAATAAGCTTGTACATTGACTATCCCTGGCGTATTGCTGTGGTGACGGAAGTGTACTAATACACTGCTATTAAAATAAAATGAGTGATTTCTTTCAGAGAGAACTAGGTGTAACTTTAAGGTCTTCAATCTAAAACATTATGGAAGGGATCATGTGAGTAGATATCTAGGTGCTGATCTGCCTCTACCCTCAGTCTCTCTTAACCTTTGAGGGTCTTGTAATGTTTTCCATGTGTTGGGTCACCTAAAATCAAAAGCAAAATTTAATTGGAATCTGCTTCAGAACATTTACTTCTTAAAAAGAGTTTTATAATCTAGGTGTGCACAAATTTGTCTGCCAGAGAGGAACAAATATTCCGCATTTTGAAAAGGAAAATTCTTATGAATTTATTTTCTTTTAAGTTTTGAACTTTAAAACCTTCAAAATTTAAAGCTTAACCATCTTTTTACCCTGTGATCCATGAATTATAATTTTTTCCGTTAACATTTTTCCTGTTACTTTGGAGTTATTTCTGTGAAAATCTTTATCTTTATGCTGAAGTTGGTACTCAGCAACCAGATATCAGGTAGGATCCATTAACTTTATGTGGGATCTGGAAGTTGGCATTGGTGACCTTTATTCTCTGGGCTAGTCCAGTTCTGCCTCGACAGCACTAAAACATTCCAGCCCTGACATACTGCAGGTCCCTGAGAAAGTCCACTAGATAGGGGTTCTGTATCTGCGATAAATCGTGGTGTACAAGAGCATCATGGGGAGGAAAGGGTCTGTTTTATAATGGATAGTCCATCATCCAGGGAAGTCAGGGCAGGATCGTGGAGACAGGAGCTGATGGGGGAGTGCTGCTTCCTGGCTTGCTCCTCATGATTTGCTCAGCCTGCTTTCTTACAGAACCTGGGGCCACAGCCCAGAAGTGACTCTGCCCACGAGAGCTGGGTCCTCCCACAGCAATTGTCAAGAAAATGCACCCCATGCTTGCCCACAAACTAATCTGGTTGTGGCATGCTTTCAATTAATATTCTCTCTTCCACAATAACTCTAGCTGTGTCAAGTCAACATAAAAGTAGCCCACACAGAAAGCAGAATACATTGAATTCCTGCTCTTTCATTTTACTTTCATTGCTGAGCATATAAGAGACAAGGCTTCACAGCAGGGCACTTGCCAGCGAAAGTGTGGGATCTGTAGGAGTTGTGGTGTGTCTATCACTGTATACCCATATGTGTGAGAGGATATAGGCTGAAGGTTGACAGAGGTTGGGTGTCATGCCACCAAGTGGGAGGAGACGCCACACCCAGTGGAAAGTGTGGTGTGAAGTTTATTTCTGGGAAATGGTCAAACGGGGTTTGTGGTTGTATGCAGAAGAAGATTTGCAGCAAATCCTGTGTCTACTAAAAGCACCGAGGTGTCTTTTGTTGTCCAGGAGAGCTTTGGGCAGCACAGGTCCCTTTAGCCTGCTCTTTGGTGAGCCAGAGAGCATTCTCCAGTTGTGATTCTGTGCTGATTTTCACCGTTTATGTGCCTATGGGGACTATCCAAGAAGTATCTTTTCTGGTCTCTTGGAAAGTGAAGTGTTTATGGATGCCTTTGACAGCAGTGGTCCCAGGGAAGATGTGGGCAGCTAATCTGGCTTTTCTTATTTAGTCAAAGAAAACAAGCAAACACAAACATGGCTCACACGCCCTGAGTCACCTGGAGCTTTTCATGTTCCTGCTCAGTTTTGTTACTTGTGCTGTCTAGTAACCAAAAAACCTGAGTATGTGACCTCTGGCACTGTTCCTAGTTAGACAGAGCCAGAAACACGGTTTTTCACTTTTTATCCTTTTCAGATCTTGGTAAAGACAAGACAAAACAACCACCAACACAATGACATTAATAGTAAGATAAAGCAGTGTCGTTTGTCACCACTGAGCTGTACTGACTTCTAGAGAACGGGGTAAAGGGACTGCGTGAGAGTGACAGAGGGAGGACATGAGGACCTTCCACAGGCAAACTCTTTGCAGGGGGAAAAACCTGCTGCTGGGGTGGCCTACTTGGTGGCTGTCTGGCCCTGTGAATGAGGTCTTTTAGTTGAATCTTTGCCGTCCCTTCGCACAGTGCTTGCTGTTCAGAAGCTGGGAGTGCTTTCATCCAGCTGCGGCTCTGGAAGCACAGCCTGTAAGCAAGCACACAGCCACACGCATCTGCAGGCTTGAGTCCGGAGGGAGGGCTTTGCAGTTGGCAGCCTTTGCAAGCAGCAGTCACGGACTCCAGGACAAACAACAGAAGGTCTCCTAAAGTTCTTTGGTTCCCACAGCCTCCTGTTGCAATGTGGACTGAGTTCTCTACCTCATGCCACAGATGGCATCACAACAGCTGTCCTTACCGCGTAGACCGTGTAGGGTGTGTGGGCACAGGGAGTGATGCAGGTAGATGTACAGAAGAGAGCAAGGATGTTCACTCTGCTGTAAACACGCCATCCCAAACTTGGCAGAATGGGCTCATTCCCTGCTTGGTGCCCACGTCTCTGTTACCATTAGAACAAAAGCTAGAAGTCCCGGGCCAGGCCCCAGTTTCAGCTTTCTTAGGAAACCAGCTTAAGCTGGCTGCCCATGGAAATGATGCTTGAGAGGGAGATTCTTGTTCTGCCTGCAGATTTTATGTTTTAGATGCTTGGATTGACTATTTGTATTTAAAAGTCCTTCTGTACAAAGACAATGAGTTGTCAGCTGTAAAATTTCATGTACAAATGAGTTGTATGAAAAATCTGGTCTTCATGTGGATGTGCTTCCATTGTTTTCATCTGACTTACAAAGGAATCAGAAACTAAGGATTCAGAGAAAACTGCAGTTGCAGCAGCTCTCGCTCTGTGCTGGAGCCTCCAGCGAATGCCAGCAGCAGGTGGGGAGCCTGCTTAGCTCTCCATCCCTACCTCTGTAGCAGGGAGGCATCGAGGAGGGCCCCGGAAACGAGCAAGTATTGCTGGTAGTGGCCCATCAGCTCCCAGGCGTCTCTAAGACACGTTGGCCTTCTCTTGCTTTGGCAAAGTGGATACAGAGCCAGCCACTTAGGAAAGCTTCTGGAATTGGAAGGACTGTATTTATAGTATGCTACATAATGATTTTCTTCGAGAATCTTCCATTAGAAAATAAGAATGATATTCTGTTTGGGTATAATGACAAATATGCTATCTATTGCAACCAGTTTTGACCTAACTGACCTTTTCCTCTTTTTGATTTTAGAAGAAAGCAAACATTTTCATGGATCTTTCAAAGTGTTGTGAGCCCCGTTGCTGCTTTGTGTGCATAGTAGAAAAGTTGTCCCCGGTGTGAGCAGACAGCCTTCCTTCTGGCTTGCTTACTAACAAGCATTAGGAAGATGTAGAATATATAACTGTTTCTTTTGTACTTTAGGTAATACTTTTTACCTAAAACTACTTTCAAAATGAAATTAGCTTTATGTAAGAACTTACAAGTCTCTTTTTGATTCTGAGATATTTTCTATGAATTCTGAGAGTAAAAATCTATTTTAAAAGTTAGCAGGTCATCATTTGTGACCAGGAGATTTCAGAGTGGTCAGGAAGATGATACTAAGAATAGAAACCGTGCTTTTTCACTCCACCCAATCCAAGACCCAGCCATGTGGTTGCAGACTCCGGGCAGGCTGCTGGTGACTGGGGAGGTAGTTTTTCTCTAGTTGCAGAGTTGAAGAAATCATGCATTCTTATAACTTTTGAATTCTGTTTCCTTTCTTTAGCAACTCAGATAAATTATTTCCTATAATCAGTTACCTAGGGAAGAGTTTGACCACATTAGTTTTCAGTCCCTTCTCACCCTCTCTTCTGTTTGCATATTTAAGTATTGTCCCATGGTGAAAGTGTAAAAATCCATGTGAGGTTCCACAGTTTCATAGGCATTTCTAACTGTTGAGATTTGTAGACTTTGGGTATAGTCACCCTGTGTGATTTAGAAACATTTGTTTGCAAGTTCTTTATAGTAAAGATTAAAATTTTTCAATAAAAAAGGAAATTTTGAGATTGTAGCTTTTATCACTAGTTATGCTCTGAAAACTTGTCACTTATAATGTAAACATTTCTCAGACATGCTGGTTAGTGCTTCTTACCAACTCAGGGGTTTCTAACCATCTAGAAGACACCTGGGAGGGCATTTCTGCTTTAGATTCCTGGAGGGCTTAACTGCAGAGGAATGCCTGTTCTGAGTGTGGCTGGTACTTACTGTGTTAGGAGACCCGTACTGAATGAGGCGGGTGAAGGAGAAAGCTGTCTGGACAGCATTTCCTGCTGGCTGCTTCCTGGTCAGCTCAGATGTGGTAAGACCAACACTAAGCTCCTGCTACCATGAACTCTACCATGGCTCCCTTGGTATAACACTGTGAGCCAAGCTAACTAAATATTTTTTAAGTAGCGTCTGCTAGGTATTTGGTCACAGTAATGAGAGAAATAACCAGTAATAACCAGTACACTGGCATTTTCATGCAAGTTTAAAAAATGGCTATTAGCTCAATGTATTTGTTCATTATATTTAAAAGAGTCGAGGGGGCTGGGGATATAATTCAGTGTTAAGGAACTTGCTTAGCATGTACAAGACTAAGGCACATGGGTTCATTCCTCCGTAGCACGCACGCGCATGCGCGCGCACACACACACACACACACACACACACACACGCACACACACATGCACACACACACTTACTGGTGGGAGGGGAGTGGGGGGGCAGGAAGGTCTGGATGACGAGGTTAGTTCTTGGGTAGGCTTAAAACCTAGGAAAGACATAGTTTATAAGATATGTCTTGGATCCTGAGAATCTTGGAGAAGTACCTGAATGCAGCAAAGTCACAAGCACTAGAAAGATAGTCCAATGACACAGTGCTGGGCACTTAGATGCTTTAGTCAGATGCTCAAATGATGCTTCACTAGCTGTGTGACTGGGTTTGAGCATGGGTGAAGCTCATTTCTATAGGTACTGCTTTGGAAGAAGGAGGGATACAGGTTCAGGCTCTGAGTGTAAATCCCGGCTGATGACCATCTGCTGTCTACTTTTCTCGTCTCTACACTGGCTATAATGCTGAGGTCATTGGATCTTTGTGAGAATTGATTGAGATGATGCATGGAAAGCCCTGTTTTCAGTAAGTAGTGAAGATCCTTTTTAGTTTGTTTTCAGGAGTTACAGAATATGGCTCTTTGCTTCATGATGTTTCCTACTCATTGCATGAAAAAGAGACTGTCACGTTCTGTCATTGAGTTACAGCTTGTCTTCAAAATACATTCTGTGTATTTATTTATGACACTAATGTTAATATTTTATTTAAGGTAATGTTGATGTAAATATAAGAATACTTCCTGTTACTGGTAGATTTGGCACTAACAAGCTGACCTTCCTGGTGTATATTGACTACCTCTCCTTTTGAATGTTCACGTGTGCTTGCATGTACACATTCTGTCTGTCTCTGCTCCCAACCCCTTGTGTGTGTGTGTGTGTATGCCTGTGTGTGTGTGCGTGTGTGTGTGTGCGTGTGTGTGCGTGTATGTGTGTGTGTGGTGTGTATGTGTGTGCGTGTGTGTGTGTGGTGTGTGCGTGTGTGTGTGTGGTGTGTGTGTGTGTGTGAGGGGTGTGTGTGTGTGAGGTGTGTGTGTGTGTGCGGTGTGTGTGTGGTGTGTGTGTGTGTGTGAGGGGTGTGTGTGTGTGCCTGTGTGAGTGTGTGTGTGTGTGTGTGTGTGAGGGGTGTGTGTGTGTGCCTGTGTGAGTGTGTGTGTGTGTGTGTGTGTGTGTGTGTGTGTGTTCATCGCCTTATGGCTAATCTTGTTTTCTCAGTATTCCTACTACTTATCTTTATGTATTTAAAGCAAATCCCCTGAACTATCATAACTAAAATTAATAACTCCTAAATTATATCATATATCTAATCTGCATTAAATTACGAAATTAAAAACCAGGACTTAAAAAATACAATTATATTCCCAGTCCTCTGGACTTGTTTTGTAACAGGTGAACAAGTAAGTTGAGCAAATGAGTAGCCAACTAAAAAAAGCCACTCAATTCAGATTTCACATTTTCATTGTTTTATGTGTTTCCTTTTTTGAAAAGAAATTTCCTTTATTGAAAATAGATTTTCCTTACATAATATATCCTGATTTCAGTTTCCCCTCCTTCTGTTCCTCCCCACTTTTCATCTCATCTGGATCTACTTTCTTTCTGTCTCTCATTAGAAAACAAACAGGATTCTAAGGGGTAATAATAAAATAATATAAAAATATAAGTTATCACAAAACTAAAATTTTGAGTTGTATAGAACATAGAAGGATAAGAGCCCTAGACAAGGTAGAAGAATCAGCAATCCACTCTTTTACACACTCAGGAGTCCTATAAAAACGTAAACTCTAAGTCACAGTATCTACTCAGAGGACCTGGTGCAGAGGTGTACAGCCCTGGGCATGCTGCCTCAGTCTCTTCGAGTTCATACAAGCTTTGATCATGTTGATGTAGGGGGCCTAGCGTACTTGGTGTCCTTATTCCTTCTGGTTCTTGCTCTCTTTCTGCCCCCTCTTCTTACTGAGGGGAGGGATTTGATGGAGACAACCCATTTAGGGCTGAGTGTTCCAAGGTTTCTTACTCTGCATAATGTCTGGCTGTAGGTCTGTATTTATCCCATCTGCTGCAGGATCTATGAGCATAGCAGAGTTTCATTAGGAGTCATTTTATTGCTACTTTTTATTTAAAAAAAAACAGTCGTATTTGGTTTTACCCTAGGACCCTGGGCAATCTAATCTCAGATTCTTGGTCACTAAAGCATTGTTGAATATGGATTCCAAGTGGTGGGATGTGCCTTAAGTCAAATCAGATTATTTGTTGGTTACCCCCACAAGCTTTGCCCCACCATTGCCCTTGCATGTCTTGCAGGATGGATACCATTGCAGATCAAAGGTTTTGTGGCTGGGTTGGTATGTATGTTTACTTTGGTAGTGTGCAGAGTATCTTCCTGTACCAAAGAGGCTGCCATGTAAGTGTGAAAGCTCCATGTAGGCACCAGCTTGACTTCTCCCTGTTCAGTGTGTAGTTATGGTCTTCAGCAGTGGGACCTTGCTGCCACTTTGTGGAGAGCAGACTATAGTCTTCACAATAGCCTGGGTTGTTTGGATTTTCCCATGCCAACAACTCAATTAAATGTAACCCAATCCATTACTAGAAGTGTCATTTGGTGACAAGATATGTCCAGTTGGGGCTTCTGCTTTATTAGGGTTCTGTACTACCCCATCCTTAATTTCAGCTGTCCTCCTGCCCTCTCCTCGTCTCCCTCTCTTCTTCTCTCTCCCTCCCAACTTGATTCTTCTGTTCCAGCCTAACCACACCCATCCATCTACAACTGTCTACCCCATTTCCCTCTCATAATGAGATCTAGCTGTCCCTCAGTCTCTTGCTCTATACCTACCTCTGGTTCTACAGATTGGAGCTTGGTTACCATTGACTTAACAACTAAAATCCACATATAAGTGAAGTCATACCTTATTTCTCTTTCTGAGTCTCGGGATGATGTTTTTCTAGTTCTATCCATTTACCTGCAAATTTAATAATTTCACTTTTAAAAAATGGAGTAATACTCCATTATGTAAATGTCCCACAATTTCTTTATCCTTCCTTCTGTTGAGGGACATCTGGGTTGCTTCCACATTTTGGGTATTATGAATAGAACAGCAATGAACATGGTTGAGCAAATGTCTCTGGTAGGATGAAGCCACCTTTGTGTGTAAGTCCATGAGTGGTATAGCTGGATCTTGTGATAGATTTCCATATTCCCAGGGGACTACCACACTGATTTCTATAGTTAGTGTCTGTACAAGTTTGCACTCCCACCCACAATGGATGAGTGTTCCCCTTTCCCTACATCCTTGTCATTGTGAGTTGTCAGTTTTACTGATACTAGCAGTTCTGATAGGTGTAAAATGAAAGCTCAAAAAGTTTAGATTTTTCATTTCCCTGATGGCCAGAGGCTATTGCACATTTCTTTGTGTCTCAGCCATTTGAGTTTCATCTTTTGAGAATTCCCTGTTTTGATCTTCTGTACCTCATTTTTAATTGGGTTGTCTATATTGTTGTTGTTCTTTATATATTTTAGATACTAGCCCTGTATCAGATATGTAGTTGGTAAAAACCTTTTCCCATTCTGCAGGTGGCCACTTTGTCTGAATGATGGTATCCTTTGCCTTACAGAAGCTCTTTAGCTTAATGAGGTCCCATTTACTGATTGTTGAATTTAGTGCCTGTGTTAATGGTGTTCTGTTCAGAAAGTCTTTTTCCATGTCAGTGAATTCTAGGCTACTTCCTCCTTTCTCTTCTGTTAGGTTCAGTGTGTCTGGTACACTGTTGAGGTCTTTGGTCCTTTGGCATTGGGTTTTGTGCAGCATAAGAAGTATGGCTCTGTCTTGATTCTTCTCCATGCACGTGTCCAGTTTGACCAGCACAATTTGTTGAAAATGCTGTCTTGTTTCCAGTGTGCACTTCTGGCTTCTGCAAAAAATGATGTCCAAATGTGTATGGATTTATGTCTAGGTCTTCAGATTGATTCCCTTGATCAAAAAGTCTGTTTTGTGCCAATACCATTGTTTTCATTACTATAGCTCTGTAGTACAAATTGGAGTCAGGGATGGCGATGCCTCCCACACGAGCTCCACTGGCATCAGATAGTGAGGTGCTTAACATGAAGAGCAATGCTGAGCTTGTGATACTTTCCACGGTTCCTTTCTTTTTGTTATTCAGGATCGTTGCAGCTATCCTGCTTTTTTTGTCTTTTGGTGTGTGTGTGTGTGTGTGTGTGTGTGTGTGTGTTTCCACATAAACCTGAAAATTGTCCTTTCAAAACTTGTGAAGAATTATGTTAAAATTTTGATGGGGATTTTATTGCTTTTGGGAGGATGGCCTTTTAAAATATATTAATCCTACCAATCCATGAGCATGGGAGATCTTTCCATTTTCTGATAGAAGGAAGACTTTCATTTCTTTCTTCAAAGACTTGAATTTTTATCATACAATTCTTTCACTTGCTTGGTTAGAGTTGCCCCAAGATATTTTATTTTATTTAAGGCTATTGTGAAAGGTATTGCTTCCCTGGCTTTTTTCTCAGTCCATTTGTCTTTTGTATATAGGATGACTACTGAATTTTGTGATTTAATCTTGTCCAGATATTTTGCTGAAAGTGTTCATCAGTTGTAGGAATTTCCCAGCGGAATTTTTAGGGTCTCTCTCTCTCTCTCTCTCTCTCTCTCTCTCTCTCTCTCTCTCTCTCTCTCTCTCTCTCTCTCTCTCTCTCTCTCTCTCTCACACACACACACACACACACCATCATCATCATCATCATCATCATCATATCATCTGCAAATAAAGATACTTTGACTTCTACCTTTCCAATTTGTATCCCCTAATCTCCTTCAGGTGTCTTATTGCTCTAGCTAAGACTTCATGTAGTAGCTGAATAGTATGAAGAAAATGGACCACCTTGTCTTGTTCTGATTTTAGTGAAATTGCTTTGAGTTTCTCTCCATTTAAGTTTAAGTTGGCTATGGGCTTATGGAAAACTGTCTTTATTATGTTTAAGTATCCCCGCTCTCTCCAGGACTATTCACACTCTCCAGGGATGTTGTTAAAGTCATACTCCTTGTATCTCTCATCTTTCTCATAGGTATAAGAAGCATGGGTAACTATAATCTGTAATTCTCAGAAACAGAGTTGCTCAATGCCTGAAGCTTCTCAACATAATTTAGCAAGGACAAGACTTCAAAAAAATGTAACTCTGTGTGTGTGTGTGTGTGTATACGTGTACGTGTGTACAGAAAGAATACCCTACTCAGTTAACATACAAGAATCTAACAATGTAATACCAATTACTTTATAGAGAGGAAGATGGGCATCAAAGAAACTCATTATGGAGTTTACTTTCAACATGGCAAGACTAGCCATTGGGTAAGAAACTGCTCTTGCCTGGACTGTTTGACTGTTGCTATATAAACTAGACATGCAGAACCCATAGGAAAGTGACTTCTGAACTTGTAAAACAGCCTTGCAGGGTTCCTGCTTCATGGAAGAGTCTGCCAGACATTCTGTAGGACACACAGAAAAATAACTGACAAACTGCCAATGCCGGTGGACAGTTTAAAATTTCCTGCTTTGCTGAGAAGTCTGCCAGACACACTGTGGCCTATGTCCCGCCATTATAGAAGAAGTTTGGGTGATTGTCCAGGCAGTAAGACTTCTCTGTCAACTCTAGAGTTTACATATATTGTCCTCCTGTGATATTTGATAGAGTTGAAGCTAGATAGTTATGGTTATTGTTTCATTAGTTATGATAAAAAGATAAGTTACATATAAGACTTTAGACTCACAAAGGTAGGATAGATGATAGAATATTTTCTTTAACTCTTGCTAAATGTTAATGGACTAAATATCACTAACTATAGTTCTTGCTTAATAACTATTTTGTTATGTATAATTTTACTGTGTTATAGTTACAACCCTTCTTTTTGTTTAGACAGAAAAGGAGATGATGGGGGTTGTCCTTCTGTATATATGTTTCTCTTATTGGTTAGTGAATAAAACACTGATTGGCTGTCTGGCCAGGCAGGAAGCATAGGCAGGGCTAGAAGATGAGGAAAATTTTGGGAAACGTAGGCAGACGGGGTCTTAATGCTGACGAAGGAGTAACAATATGCTGGGGCATTACCGGGTAAGCAACAGCCTATGGCAATACATAGATGATAGAAATGGGTTGATAATTAAGACAGAGCTAGTCAATAAGAAGCCCGAGCCACTGGCCAACAGTTTTATAATTAATATAGCGTCCATGTATTTATTTGAGGCTAAAGTGGCCGCGGGACCAGGCTGCCGGGGACAAAGATTCTCTTTATACTTAGGGCAGATAGCAGATAGACAGGGTACCTGCTGCATCCATACTTTAGGGAAAGTAGATGCAGACTGGGGGAAATGAGCCTTTGGGTAGCATAGCATATGTCGGGTGACTGTCTTAGGGGCAGGGACACAACAGTGATATTGGGCGTTGAAGTTACAGTCTAGGTTATGTTTTATTTTATATATATTTTTGATGTAAGTTTTAAAAACAGCTTAGTCAAATGAGGATAAAGTTAATTGAAATATGATGATAGCAGACAGTATAGGAATTATACAATATATCAGCCTACCTTTGTTTTCTGTAATATTTAATTTGGAAAATTTTGGTAACATCTTAGAAAGCATTGTGGCACCTAAATTTTACTATGTATTTGAATAAATTATCATATTTTTCCTTTTATTGTTAAAGTTAGTATAGACATCCAGAGTTAGTAATGATATCTCAGAAGGACATGGCTATCACCATGTACCATGGGTACTCTACAGCAGCTTACATTATCTGCTTGCTACATTTGACATAAAAGTAAAACTGTCCATAGGCTAATGTGGTCTCACCAAGCTACACCCCTAGTCCTTTTTGCATTATAAATTTGAGACAGCTTTGCTAAGTTGGATAGGCTGCCCTTGAACTTTCTGTCTTGTCTCAGCCTGGGACACTTGTGACTACAGACCAGGCTCAAATGGTTTGTGTGGTTTCTATGATGAAATACATAAAGCTGTTTGTTAGCTATTTCTTAGTAGCAAGGACTGGGGTCTAGTTCTAGCTTCATCACTTAAAATCTATTAAACAAATAACATATACCTCCATGTAGTTTTCCCAGCTGTGAAAGAAATGAAGAATGATTTTAGCATTCCTTCAAAGGACTGCTGTGCTTCCTACAGGGAATGGGTTTGTGACAGTGTGGGACTGGATGGCTTTCCAGAGCAATCTGATTTGAGATGTCGTTCCATTCCTTCTGACAGTTGTTTGCTTACTGTCTTTTAGAGTCATCACTTTGCAGCACTCTGAGCAGGCAATAATTAATGAAGAAAACCAGCAACTTTTGTTATTTGGAGACAGACTTTCACCATTTAGCCCAGATTAACCTCCAAACTCTTGATGCTCCTAACTCAGCCTCCTGACTGCTAAAACAACAGTTACACATCATCAGGCTTGGCCAGAAAATTAGAAATGTCCACATCTTGAAATCCCAGCTCACTCAGATGCTCTTTTATGCTCTGTAACTGAGAGTGCCAAGAGAATTGAGTTAAATGATGTGTTTTGGGTCACTAGGAGATCCAGAGTTCAGGGTGGGTTCTTTCTTCCCTAAGGATCTTCCCTCCCATCCGTGGGAACACTGGCATTGATTTGACTAGTTACCCTACTGTCCCTAACTATGAGATGTCTACCCATCTGTCAGCATGGCAACCACAGGTTCTGCCATCCTTACCAAGATGAAGTAGCCTGATTCCTGGTCAGAGTTGGTTCTCCTGTTTAGGGGGAGGAGCTCACCCCTTTGCCTCAGCTTGTTCCTACAGTACTTCTCCCTACACCCCCTGTTAACTTGCTATTGGGTTGTTCCCATTGGCTTTGAGCATTCTGGCTTTTCTATCGTGTTTAATTGATGCCCTTTCCCTTGTTAGCTCTTGTATAATTTCTTTGCCTGCCTTTGTGACAAAAACAACTGAAAGAGTTATATGTATGCATTGTCTTCAATCCCTTGCTCCCATTTTTCTTAAACCCACTCTGTTCAGGTTCTTACCTTCATTGCTCACCAGAACTGTTTGTGTTAAGGCTGTCAATGGCCTCCAAGCTCTTAAACCTACCAGTCAGTTCACCCATCACCAGTAGCCTCGGATATGGTGGTTGTTCTCTGTCTCTGCACCAGGCTTCCTGGGCTCTCCTTCCCTGCTTCCCTCCAGTCTCTCTGGCCCCAGACTGTTGGAACGACTCTGGTCTTTCCCCATCTCCTCTGTTGCCATCCCTTAATGACCTCATATTGTTCTACGGCCTTACGTGCCATCTGTATGCCGACCTCTCCCAGCCTCCACGTCAGTGTACTCCCCCACGCCCCAGGCATCCCTGTTCCCTCTGCCTCGCCTGTTGTTGCCCCGAGTGTCTTTACAGCTCTCCCGCTTTCATCTGCTGCTCCTGTCCACAGCGCCTTTAGAGTCAGGCCGTGTGTCACAGGTACTGGCTCCCGTTTAACACTGACCGTGGTTATACGTTTGTTTTGAACACACATGTATACGGCTCCAAAGTCTTCACTGTTATATATCATTACAGTTTTGTATTTTCATAATAACTTCATTTTTATCATGTATCGTAGCCTAATAATGGAAAAGTTTCATCCAGAAGTAGGAAACAGAAAAAGACTACTCTAGGATGTCATCGTAATACACTTATTCCCCTAGGTCTCAGCATTGTAAATCTAATTCATGCTTTAGACTGTTTTCTCGTGAACAAACCCAAGTCTTCAAGGGGAGTTGGGATGTCTAGAACCTCTTTCAGCAACGAGTCAATAACCCATGAGCTCAGCTGTGTTAGGAACTAGCAGAATTCCCTATGACCGGTTTTTATGCAAAATGCCAATTACCATTCGTTTACTTCAGTATGAATATTATATGGATGATCTGACTTACAGGCGCCCACCCTGTGGTTTAGTACAACAATGACAGTTTTCGTTTTGAAATACTTTTTTCCTGAAGGCTGCTGAGATGGCCCACTGGGTAAAGATGCCTGCTGCCAGCTGTGATGGGCTGGGTTTGGTCCCCAGGACCCATCTGGGGAAGAGGGAATTGACGCCCACAAGTTTCCCTCTGACCCTCACATGCATGTGCTGTGGCACGTGCTTCCCTCCATAGATAAATACGTTAATAAAATGCGTGATCAGGGTCTGAACTTACAAAATTACATTTTGTTATGATAAATGTTAGGATAAAGCATGTGGGGAACCTTGTGGATTCCATGGTGGGTGAGGTTGACCCAGGCAGAGGGACAAACACACCAGGCAGACAGAGCTTAGTGAGAAGTTTTATTAGAAAGGGGAGGGAAGGAAAGAGAAAAGAGGTAAGAGACACAGAGAGAGGACAGGAGAGAAGAGGGAGACAGGAAAAGTCCTGTCTGCCCCAGGGAAACCCTGGGAAGGAGAGTAAGTGGGCAGGGTCTTTCTTTTAAAGGGTCCTTTGCACCTGTGTGCAGGCTGACCAGGATACTGCCTGAGTGCATTCTGCCAGGTGACGGGGCAGGCCAGCATAATGCCTGAACCCTTGCATTTCACATGTTAGTTTTGAATAGTAGCCATTAGTATTTGGAAACTGTATGAAGGCTGTGGTGGATCTGCCTAGAAGTGTTTCACGGGTGGCTTTGATTGATACTGGCATGTTGGACCATTCTCATCGGAACAGAGCACATTTCAGTGTGTAGAGTGGAAGGAAGGAGGCTCAAACTTAGACAATGTTTTGTTAGTTGCTTCACGTCTGTGCTTTGATTTCCTGTGAAGTGCTTTGTAATCAGAGTTTGCTTGTTTCTACCTGCATCAACTCTGCTTACTAGTTGCTTTACATTTTTCTCTGAAGGGAATTGAGACTTGCATTGTAGTGCAAAGTGATGAGCAAAATTGCTCAAAATGTCAAAATAAGTCTGCAGGCTCCTGACTGACTAGGTGCTGTGTTCTCGGGGTTGCTCCGTTTCCTTTGAGTTATTCTTCTCTTTGTGTTTAGAAATACTAATTCAAGCTGGGAGTATATGTTACTGGTAGAGAACTTGTTAGCATGCATGATTTGTTGGCTTCGGTCCCCAACATCACAAATAAAAATGTAATTTAATAAAAATATTAACAAATCTGAATTAAGGTTGGCTAGGTAGGTCTATAAGTAATTCACATCTTTATCAAACCAGGCTAGATAAGATCAGGCTGCCATTGTTATTAGAAGATGGCTTCCTCTTTCCAGCTGACTGTGCTGTCACCGTCACAGTCACTGTCACTCACATTTGTCCCCTGTCTCTGATTCTGCTTCAAGACTCCTGTTCCCAACACATGCTTAACTTCCCTTCCTCCTGTTCCCCTGCCCTTTCTTCCAACACCCCACCCCCATCCTAATACTGAGATAGCTAATCTTAGTTGTCAGCTTGACACCCCTGGTGAGAGAGAACATGAATGAATTGTTGCCTCCATCAGATGGCAGGTGGGCATTTTGTCTGGACATTCTCTTGATTGATAATTAATTGATGTAGGAGGTCCTAGCCCACTGTGGGAGCTACCATTGCTAGGCAGGTACCCTGGATTGTGTATGAAAGGTATCTGAGTGTAAACCTGGAAGCAAGGCATTAAGAAGTGTTCTTCCGGGGTATCTGCTTCAAGCCCCTGCCTTGAATTCTAACCTTAGCTTCCCTTCGACAGTACAGTGAAATAAATTCTTCCATGCCCACATTGTTTTTGTCCAGTGTTTTATTAGCACCAGACAGCAGACTAGAACAACTCCTTGGTCAAACCCCTCCCCTGACTGTTACGTGATACTCTTTGCTCTGAGGTCAGAGCCTCACCCATCCTCTTCTTGTCCACAATGCGTGATGCGTGGGAATCCCTGCATTGTCCGCTCCTGTTGCTCCTGTTCTCTGCCACCTCCGTCCTTTGGCGACAGCACACAGGCTGTAGTCCTTCCCTCTCTTGAGTCTTGTGTTTTCACCCTGAGTGAGAAGCCCTCTTGCAGCAGGCATAGCCCTTCTCCAGGGCACTCCTCATGGGTGAGCTGCAAGTGGGCTGCTGTTGCTGCATGTGGGCGCCCTGTGCGGGAAGACTCCTCTAACCTCACTCAGAAGCAGGGTCACCACCTACTGTGGCTAGGGAGAAGATTTTTCTCAACAATACTAGCAGGTTGTTGCTAGGATTCTATTATGAGTAATATGCAAATACTGTAGTATTTCAGTGTTTACCTTATCTATTTACTTCAAATAGCATTTTAAATTTGGCAGTAAGGAAAACAAATGTTTAATCAAAAATTTGTGAAATGTCAAATGACTTTGTGTTGAGAAAGGGAAACAAAAATCCAGTTATGTAATAGAATGTAAATAGATGAAAATATTTGTGTTTATTTGTATATGTGCATATATATATTAAATATTTCTCTTAGAGTCATTGCTTTATGACGGTGTTGAAAACTCTACATAGTCATTTTGAACAGAATCTTTTAGGTTAACACTTAGAATTTCATGATTTTGTGTAGAAATAGCTGCCTGTACACTTTTTTATAGGGCTGTGTATTAGTGGGAAAGCATTTGCCTAACATGCACAAAGGCTTGGATTGAACTCCAAGAATCATTTAAGTGAGGCATTGTGGTACACACCTGTAATCCCAGCACTTAGGAGGCACAGGCATGAGAATCAGGAATTCAAGGTCATCCTAGGCAACATAGTGAGTTTGAGGCTAGCCAGGACTATGTGAGACCATCTTCCCACCCCGATACGGGAGCCGGGCAGTGGTGTCAATGTGGCATATACCCTAGTGTGTATTGCTTTTCAGATTGCTATGATACCAGGAATTTTTATTCACTTTAGCATATTGCCATAATGTTGTAACTCAATGGCACTCAGTTATATTTAACCAAAGTCAGTGTTTTCTTTTTCCTTGTTTAGTATGAGACTTTTAGGACATGCCATTACTTGTCAGAGCTCACTCTAGTGTGAGGTGGGAACCCTGAACGTAGAGAATTAGACTACTCCAGTACAAATCTCAATATAGTCCATGTCTTATGAGAACAGCAAAGTGACTTACATGCGAGAAACACACACACACACACACACACACACACACACACACACACACACAGTGAGCACAGGAAGCATTTGGTGAAAAGCATATTTAATTTAATTCTAAAAACTAAGTGAAAGAGCTCTTGAATCCATCTGTCATTTAAATTAGTAATTTGAATTGGCTTCTCTGATTATCAATTAAAAACTAATGTACTTTCATAAATTGAATTGCATTTTAAGTTTTTTTTCTCTTGGTGGTCCAATTTAACTGTAGTATAATAGGTAATTTTCTTTATCTCAATAAATGAAATAAAATTTTGTTTCTTTATAGTTACTTTGTGTAAAAGTGAATGTTTAAAAGTTCTTGTGGAGGAGGCTGAAGAGAGGGCTCAGGGGTCAGCAGGGTTTCTGTGCTTGTTAAGAGAGGGCTCAGGGGTCAGCTGGGTCCCTGTGCTTGTTAAGAGAGGGCTCAGGGGTCAGCAGGGTCCCTGTGCTTGTTAAGAATCTGAGCTCAGTCACCAGTCAGCTCACAGCCACCTCTAAGTACAGACTCCAGCTCCAGGACATCAGCCTTTATGGGCACACACACATGCATGTACACACACAGTAAAAATAATAGAAATCTTTTAGAAGTTCTTATAGAAATTAGTAGTCTTTTTGGTTTACATAATTTAAGGGTATGTGTGCTTTAAAGATTTAAATGTAAAAATAAAAATATCACTTTAAATTGTAAAGTGGTGCTGTTGGTTTGTGAGAGTGAACATTTGCTCTCCTTGTTAGCTGTCCTAGTGGGTGATGATGTAAATTGATTAAGAAAAATGAGGCTGAAGAATTCAAAACAAAGTATTGTTCTTCCAGATGACCCAAGTTCAAATCCCAGCACTCAGGTCGACAGCTCATAACCACCTGTAACCCTAGCTCCAGGGGATCTGATTTTTTAAATATTAAAAAAAGAAAGAAAAAAAATGAGCTTGAACCAAAAAGTGCATAACATTACAGAAGTTTCCCCTCCCCTTCCCTCTTATCTTTATTCTTTTTGAGATAGGGTTTCTCTGAGAACCTTTGGCCTTACAGAAACTCACTGTGTAGACCAGGCTTGTATCTAACCAGGAGACCCGTCTACCTCTTCTTCCCGAGTGCTGGGATTAAAGTTGTGGGCCACCACAGCATTTCTTTGCTGTTGAATTTCTGAAATTTTTTTAGTGTTTCTGTCCTGACGGAGCCGTTCATATTCCAGAATTCATGATTATTTGCTGATTTGTTGGGAACAGTTACTTCCCTATGGTTTAAATCTATTCTTTTATGCATGCAAGATTCTTTTCTGCTCTGATAAATTTGTCCTTTAAAATTTTCACTTTTCCGTCATCTTATCAAACACTGTTTCATCTTTTCTGGAAAATTACTTCTCATTGGTTTATTCTATTCTGTTTATTCCTCCCAAATTTATCATTTATCATAAAAATGTATGATTTCTAAAAGGGTGGTTTCTGTCAGTCCGATGAGACCAAGTTTGGTATGGGGAGAGGTCAAGCCCCTCTTATGCTTTGAGAGAGGAGGACAGAGTGCTAGGAGAGGGGGAGACAGAAGTTGCCCCACGGAGTCTAGGAAGTGCTTCCTGAACTAAGGCAAGACTGCATGTAACTAAGTCAACGTGTGCTTACTAAGGGCTTATACTCTTGAAGTGTTTGGTGATTGGATGGCTACATACATTTTTGTTTGTTTGCTTTGTGTTGGTAGAAGCCTTTAAATAAGAGGGGAACCGTTAACACCATAAAGTTGACACACTAGAAAACAAAGGGAAGGGTGAGCATTGTAGAATATAACATTAATTAACTTTCAAAATGTTATAATCGATTTTGCTTTTTTTTTTTTTTTTTTTGAGACAGGGTTTCTCTGTGGCTTTGGAGCCTGTCCTGGAACTAGCTCTTGTAGACTAGGCTGGTCTTGAACTCCAAGACCAAGTAGTTGATGATGAGTATTTTGAGTAATTGTGGTATCAGTTACTTAAAGACATTTAAAATATCCATGTTATAAGCATGATTTTGAAGGTTAATTGTGAAGATCATTGAAATACATGACTTTCCTCTTTGACTGATTGACATGTGGTCATACATTTCCCTGTGTCCTCAGTGAGAAAACAACGGTTTGTTCTTTACACCATCCTTCTTTTCCTTTGCCTGTGTTCTGTCTCAGGAGCTCCCTGGGGATGCATAGTCAACAACTCAACTTAGAGTCACATGAGCAGTCTGTCTGAAATAACTGATGACATAGTTGTGCCGTAAAAGCTTCTCCTTCCCTGGACCACCCTTTCCTGGTCCTTAGCGTCTTTCAGCTGTCACAGTGCGGATGTGCAGAGGACATGGGCCATTTTGTTAAGACATGCATCCTCTATGTATTCGTGGGTTGGTCTTTATTTCAACCGGAATCAAGTCTGAGAGATTTTTTTCAGCCTGTGTCCATATGGCTACCTAGCCAACAAACATAAAAATCAGTCCTTTTCCTAGGTTCAGTTTGTTGTTTATTTTAGCCAAAACATGTTCTTTTGGTTATTTACAAACTGTAGAACAGACCTCTTCAAACTCAGTGTTAGATAGCCATTTTATTGTGATCATGGATTATGTGTGTGGGGGGTGGTTTGGACAAACACATCCGTGATGTCCTGTCTTCTTCTCAGTGTCTGAGTATCAACTGAAAGAACTCCAGCTTCCATTTCCAACCTAGTTTCTTGTTTACATGTTGGGATAAAGGGGAGGTGGATTCTCCCGGGCCTGTCAGCCACATATCCCTCTATCAGGGGTTTGATCATTCTTGAAAGAGAGCCCCAGGAGAACCACGTGAAAAGTTTATGGCCTCTTTTCAGCCTCATTCTTACCTTAAGTTACAAGTTAATCAGTGGTCAGCCCAGATTCAAGGTGAAGGATATGGAGCCCTACTTCTTGATAAGGGAGTAGCAGGCTCGTGTTGAAGAGGACCCCGTAGGCTAGAAGCCATTGTAGTAGTCATCTTGGAAATTTATGCAAAAGGGAAGTTGCAGGCATCTTGATACTTTGTATAACACCAAATTTTAATTTTTAGTGTCTCAATATTCAAAAATTTAGTATTAAGTAGAAAAAATCAGACAAATACATGAATATACCTTCATTATCTATGTGTGTTGCTAACATATAGCTAACAAATAGCTTCTGCAGGAACCAAAGAAGTACAGTTGGCAATAGTCTTGGTTAATACCCTTAAATTGAAAAACTAAAACAAGACTATCAGATTGTGTTGGGTTATTGTAAGGGAAACGAGGCATTTAAACTTGGAAGATAAAAAGAGAAAAAAGCCTGCCTTGGTAGCTCATGCTTTTATTCCCAGCACTGGGGAGGCAGGAGGAGGTCTGTGAGTTTGAGGTCAGCCTGGTCTACAGAGAGAGAGGGAGGGAGGGAGGGAGGGAGGGAGAGAGAGAAAGAGAGACAGAGACAGAGACAGAGAGACAGAGACAGATACTGGTCTTTGTGTGTTTAATGAAAATGTTATCTAAGTTTGTAGTTTGTTTTTGAAAAATGTGTATACATTCGGTGGTGGTGCAAGCTTTTAATCCCAGCATTTAGGAGGCAGGTGGACCACTGTGAGTTTGAAGTCAGCCTGGTCTACAGAGTGAGTTCCAGGACAGGTTCCAAAGTTACACAAAGAAACCCTGCCTAAAAACAAAATAAAAACTACGTATCACAAAATTAGATTTTTGAGTTTTGGTGACCAAGTAATTCTTCCACTCCCCCAATTTATAATATATCTCAAAATGAAGTCAACTTCAAAGGATAGTGGATGACTCTAAGAACTACATAAGCAAGTAGTCTCCATAGGTAATGCATGAAAATGCCCATTAGCACTGATGCTTGCTGGTGCTAAATAGTATGCCATACAAATACATGCTGGGATTGGAGCATAATGTTGTCCCCTTCCTAGTAAAGGCGACTGGCAGACACGTTTTCTCAGGGTACACAGATCCCCTCTGTGATGGAGGAAACACTAAGCTAACATTTAACCAGGACAAGCTCATTCACCTCCCTGGGGCTCAGTTTCCTCATCTTTGGAGTACAGGACTGAGTTTCTTTTAGTGGTGTAATTCTGTGACTCTGTTGTCCTTTGCACTCATATAACACTGGAATAAGGCAGTTATATGGCAGCTGGAAGTTAATATTAAATATGGGAGTACAAGGGTCATTTAGTTTCAATTCAGAAAGCTCATAAATTCTAACTGGTAATCTGTTTGAACTGGTATTGACTGATCCCAAAAGTTAAACAGAAATACTTTAGGAAAACTCCAGATTAAGTAAAGTTATTTCAAAAGATATACTAAAAGACAAAAATCTTTGTTTTTAAATTTTTTTCATACAATCTATTTTGATGACGTTCTTTCACCTGCCCAAGCCCGCCCAGGTCTTCCCCACTTCCTGCCCACCTGACTTCATCCCTCCTGTCCCCTCCCCACCCCTCCCTTTCCCTCCTGTCCCCTCCCCTCTCCCCCCTCTCTCCCCTCTCTCCCTCTCTCCCCTCTCTTCCCTCTCTCTTCCCTCTCTCTTCCCTCTCTCTCCCCTCTCTCTTCCCTCTCCCCTCTTTCTCCCTTCCCCCTCTCTCCCCTCTCTCCCTCTCTCCCCTCTCTTCCCTCTCTCTTCCCTCTCTCTCCCCTCTCTCTTCCCTCTCTCTCCCCTCTTTCTCCCTTCCCCCCTCTCTCCCCTCTCTCCCCTCTCTCCCTCTCTTCCCTCTTTCCCTCTCTCCCCTCTCTCCCCTCTCTCTCCCCTCTCTCCCCTCTCTCCCTCTCTTCCCTCTTTCCCTCTCTCCTCTCTCTTCCCTCTCTCCCCTCTCTTCCCTCTCTCCCCCCTCTCTCTCCCCTCTCTCCCCTCTCTCCCTCTCTTCCCTCTTTCCCTCTCTCCCCTCTCTTCCCTGTTTCCCCTCTCTCCCCTTTGCTTTTTGAGAGTAGCTTCATGGCGGAGCCCTGGTGGGAACCATGCTTACTGCTGTAACTCTAGGGAGTTTCTAGCTATAAGCCATGACCAAGAAACATGCTGCTGGCTACTAGTAAACACCATTTAATTGTTTGGTATCAAGGCCTCTTAAAAGAGCCATGCATGCTGAGTCAGGAAGCCTCCCTTAAAGGAGCTGTGAGCCTCTACTTGTCTCTAGCAAACAGAGCCCACCTGAGAAAATGCTGCTACCGAGAAGCTGTGCTTGACTTTGTTCTTTTGTTTTTAAAATCCCCTTTTAAAGCTTTTGTCAGGTTTTACATAGACTCTCTGCTCCATGTATGGGTGCCATTTGAAGATGGGATTTAAATGAGTTCACCAGATCCAAGATAAATGATAAATAGGTATTTATTAGGAAAGCACTTACACAGATAAGAGTAAATAACTGCTGTGGTCTTCCTGCTCCAGAAGATTCAGTCTCTGCCCTTGGGATGCTCTCTGAAAACCAGAGAGCTTGAGCCACCCCCTCCTCTATCTTATAATTGGTCACATCTGCACCTAAAAGCACACCTGGAGGGTGTGGATACCACTGCAAGTTCACCTGCACAGGAAGATGCCACTATCCATCCCTCCCTCCCTCCCTCCCTCCCTCCCTCCCTCCCTCCCTCCCTCCCTCCCTCCCTCCCTCTTTCCCTCCTTCCCTCCTTCCCTGTTTCTAGAGACAGGGTTTCTCTGTGTAATTTGAGTAGCTGTCCAGGAACTCACTCATGTTGGACCAGGCTGGCTTGGAAGTTGCAGAGATCTTCCTGCCTCTGTCTCCTGAGAGCTGAGATTATAGAGCCTCACCACCATCTGGTCCAATTTCATTTTCTTTTCTTTACCTCTTTCTCAAAAATAAGCCAAAAAAAAAATAAAAACAATAAGATAAAAAAATGACAAAATAAAATAAAACAAAAAAGTTCACAAGCAAACAACAAAACAAACACAACAACAAAAAACAAGGAGTTCGTTTTGTGATGGCCAGTTACTCCTGAGCAGCTCTGCCTGGGGGTGTGATTGGAGAATGCGATTTTCCCTTTCCCAGAAGGTAGCCATGGGAACTTAAGTTTTGGGCTAGAGGTGGGATTTGTGTCTGTCTCACCTTTTTAGTGCTGGGACTTTGCCTGGGTTGAGTGTGCAGGTCCTGTGTGTGCTCAGGCTCTGAGCTCATGCATTCGCTTCCGTCTTTCCACAGCCTCTCTGTGTGCAATGCATTCGCTTCTGTCTTTCCACAGCCTCTCTGTGTGCACTCCTGAGCCTTAAGGGGGGTTTGAGAAGGCCGGCTCTGCAGGGCTGGCGCCCTCACTTTGTACGTTGTGCTGTCTGTTGTGGGCCTCTGTAGTCGCTGCCGTACATTGAGAGAAGCAAGTTCTCTGGACCTATGAGGACAGTGATTATAAAAGACAGAAATCCCAACTTTAGAGCATTTAGCAGTGATGACACTTGACATTATCTTATTTAACATTGTTTTCTTCATTTGAATTTCTGTGCGAAACCCACTAGATGAAAATAGGAAATAAATCAATTTAAATTTTGAGACTGTACACTGTAAATCTAGGCACTGTATTTTATACTGTTTGTTTATAAATTTGCCAGTTTTGCCTGAACTTTCAGATGTATTGGTATAATGGTCATTTTATTATCTTGCATTTTCTTAAGCATATTGCATGTATAGTTCCTATTTTTAATACTAGTATTGCTCATTCTGTCTCTCTCTTGATTGGGCGTGCCAGAGGTTCGTCAGTCTCAGCCTTGTCTGTTCTTTTAAACCAACTCTGGCTTTACTGAGTGTGCGCTGTTCCGCTGTCCTCTGGCTTTACTGAGTGTGCGCTGTCCTCTGGCTTTACTGAGTGTGCGCTGTCCTCTGGCTTTACTGAGTGTGCGCTGTTCCGCTGTCCTCTGGCTTTACTGAGTGTGCGCTGTCCTCTGGCTTTATTGAGTGTGCGCTGTTCCGCTGTCCTCTGGCTTTACTGAGTGTGCGCTGTTCCGCTGTCCTCTGGCTTTACTGAGTGTGCGCTGTCCTCTGGCTTTACTGAGTGTGCACTGTTCCGCTGTCTTCCTTTTCTATTTTGTTGCTCTCCGACTTTATCCTTGTTAGTCCCTTTAACCATATTTTCCACCCTTTTCATTATTTTTTTTGTTCATTTTCTGACTGGTTTAGTTGTTTGCATAGTTCTTTAATAGTTAACTTTCCTCTACTGTATTACTTTTGTGGCTCATAAACTTGTTGCCGCAGAATGAGGGTGTGCCACCTCAGGTAGCAACATACAGTTAGGATTCTTTCCTTGGATCCCGTAACTTAAAGATTCTGTGAGTGTGGAACATATAGTCTCCTCCATGGTTCAGAATTAATGAGGCAATTGTAAATTCACTCAGGCAGATTTTAAAATTAATAGCCATGTTTCAAAGAATGAATGCAGGTCACTGAGATAAAATAGCCTGTGTGTTTTTAAACAAAGAGGAATAAGTAAGTTGTCTATAATGTTTTGATAACGGTGCTATTTGTAGCTTAGTTACTTTATTGTTTGTAAATTATCTTCCACTTTGTGCCTGTTAAGATGACAGTGCATACTTAAGTCCCTGGACTGTGGATTCAGGTTTTAGAGTGGCCTGTGGCTTATAAGGCAGTGACTTCCTACTGATCCAGTGGCTTTAGAATGTCTTTTGATTTTTTTTTTCTGTGTAACAGTCCCAACTGTCCTGGAACTCACTTTGTAAACCAGGCTGGCCTCAAACTCACTAAGATCCAGCTGCCTCTGCCTCCCAAGGCCTGGGGTTAAGGCGTGCGCCACCACATCTGGGCTATCACTTGGCTTTTTAATACTGCATTTGTTAAAATGATACTCTTAGGGATGATATAATACATGTTAGTGTGGTGTTATCTGTGAAAGTATTTCACATAGATACATTGAGTTTCACATGCTATGATTAGCTGATATTAATCAAGGATATGATTACATGATATATTAACTGGAAACAGATTAAAAAGATCAACAAAATTTTGGAAAGAAGATATGTAAGCGAGGTGGAGAGAAAAAGCAAGAGAGCTGAGTTCCAGCGTGGCTTACATGCTGGTGTGGCCATTAGGAAGGATGTGCTCCCAGGACAGAGGAGGAGAATACTTGTGTGGTATTACTATTTTGTTCATTGAGATATTTGAGACAGAGCTGAGCCCCAGGTGGCCTTGATCTTACTAGAAAGCCAAGACTAGGCCATCTACTACCTCTTTGCCCGAGGCTGGGGCTGTGAGAATGTGCCACCATATGGGGCTCTGTTCTTACTGACTTTTAAAATAGACTCAGTTGCTCAGGTGCTCTGGGTAAACCACAGTATGGTAGCTACTACTGAATGAGAACACAGTAAAGCATTATGAATATTAATTCATCAGGACCAAATCAGAATGTGTAAGTGTATTTTTTGTAATCCCTTATTTCCTTTTTCCTTGTCTTTGGAGGGAGTTCTATGCAGCATCTAATACTAGAATTATCTCTCACTTGTTAGTTAAGTGACTTAGGAATTTTTATGAACAGAATAGAATAAGGCCTTTTAAAAATGTGCTTAGTACTTTTTTATTTAAAAGTGCTAAAGATTGTTTGCACATTCTTGACACTTTAAATCCTGAGAAAATAGAGTTCTATTCAGCCACCCTTTTCTACATCTTTTATTTTGTATATTATTGCCTATGGTTTTTTGTTAGTTTGTTTAAAGCAGTTTCAGATTTCATATTGAGGTCTTTGATCCATTTTTAGTTGTTTTTTGTCTAGGGTGATAGAGGTCTAGTTTCACTCTTCTTCATGTGGACATCGATTGTCCCATCACCATTGTTGAAGATGCAGTCTTTTCTCCAGGGTCTATTTTTAGCTTCTTTATCCAATGTCATATGGATATGGATAGCTTCATGTGCTCATGTTTGCCTCTTCTCTTTTGTTCCGTTGATCTCTTTGCCCTTTTGTGTGTCAGTACAGTGCTGGCTGTTTTTATTGCTGTAGCTCTGTAATAGAGCTTGAAATGTGGAATGCTAGTATCCCCAGTATTGTTGTTTTGCTCAAGATTGCTTTGGCTATCTGGCATCTTTTGTGGTTCTATATGAATTTGAGTGTTCTTTTCTTTTTCTATGAAGAATGTCATGGGAATTTTGATTGGGATTGCGTTGAATCTGTAGGTTGCCTTTTGGTAGGATGGTCATCATCACAATATTAATTCTGTCAATATGTGAGCATAGGAAGTCCTTTCCATCTTTCAGGGTCTTCCCCAGTCTCTTGAGAGACTTGAAGTTGTCATTGCAGAGGCCTTTCACTCCCTTGATTAGTTTTTTTTCCCTAGATTTTTTGGAGGGGGCCTATTATGGGTGAGATCATTCCTTTCATTCAGTTGAAAGAAGAGGAGACCACCAGAGTGAGACAGAATCTTTGCCACCTGACAGAGGATTAATATCCAGAATATATAAAGAACTCATGAAAAATATCTCAATTATAGCTACCACAACAACTTGCTGCCTTTCTCAACCCCCACAAGATCCAATCAGAAACTGGGCTCAGGGTCTTAACAGGGAATTCTCAAAAGAAGAAATAAAAATGGCTAAGAAATACCTCAGAAAGGTTTATTTTCCCTAGCAATTAGCAAATCAAAACAAGTTTGAGATTTCATTTTCCCCGATCAGAATGGCAAAGATCAATGAAAGAATCAACTACAAATGCTAGAGAAGATGTAGGGAAGGGACCCTCATTTACTTATTGGTGGGGTTGCAAACTGGTCCAGCACTCTGGAAATCAGTGTGGAGAATCCTCAAAAAGCTGAAAAGAAATCTACCACACTCCACACTCCACAGATACTTGCTTAGCCGTGTTCCCTGCTGTTGTATTCACAGTAGGAAATGGAGAGGGAGGACACAGATGTTATAAAGGGAAAATGGGAGAGGTGGGGCTCTAACTAAGAAACGAGGGAAGAGGGGTAACCATGGGAGAAAGAACCTAGGAAAATGTTTGATGTTTACTTTATATACCCACACATGTGTATACATCCATGTATGTATCTCTCTATCTGTCAAGTAATGCTCCTTGGGTAAATAATTGTTCCCCAAGAGCCACATAGTGTCTGACAGTTCCTGGCATGGGAAACTTCCCTTTGAGTTATTGGTCAGGGAAGTCCAGGAGATCTCCAAAGCAGCATAGGCTATTGCTTGATACTCCCGGAATGTGAAGGTAAGACCCTATTGCAATGACACCACATCCTGTGGACACAGGACTTGGAAGAACAGAGCTGGAGCTGACTCGGAAGCCTTCTCCCTGAGGACTAGCTGTAATAGTATCTGAGGTGCATGCTGCCTAGGGAGCCAGTCAGTATCCTACCCAGCTGGGAAGTGAATGGACCATCGTAATGACCAACCTGCCAAGATCTGCCCAATGGTTCAATTGTGGCTCTTCTATTGGGGTAACCAGCAGCTGTCTAATTGATAGAAGACCCACTCAGTAGGAGAGATTTATGCCTGGTATACTGTAGACCTAGCTAACTCTATGACTGGCGAAGTTATGGAACCCAGAAGAAAACTGCCACATTTCCAAACCAGTGTAATTCCTAACTCCTTTCTAAAAACTTACGCTTATGCCCACAGATAAGTGTAATTCTCACTCTCACCTCTCGTCAAAGAAACTTTTTTATGTAGCTGATGGTGACTATCATAGAAATCCACAACTGGGCAAATTGCAGAGTATAATAGATTGTGGGTGTCCAACCCAGTTGATACATCTACAGAGCAACCCTGATACCTGGGATTCAGTGAACATCATGGAATAGGTTGTGGATTTAGATTTATTATGAGTGTATTGCAGTGGTTCTTGAGCATGTGAGGCAAGAGATACATATCTCTCTGAGGAAGCCCCCCACTTGGGAGAGAGAGTCTTACTGTATAGTCAGACTGGCCTACAAATTTTAATCCTCTGTCCCATCCATCCAAATTTTGAGATTACAGTTTGTACCCTCATGCCTGATGAACTGTTTTATTTATTTATTTATTTTGGTTTTACGAGACAGGGTTTCTCTGTATTGTTTTGGAGGCTGTCGGTCCAGCCCGGCCTCGAACTCACAGAGATCTGCCTCCCGAGTGCTGGGATTAAAGGTGTGCGCCACCACCGCCTGGCGAACTGTTTTATTTTTAATTTAATGTTGTACCTTTGTTATATCAGGAAGCTTTAAATACAGCGATGAAGGGCTCAGGGGGTTGGTATATTGGGAATGTGGCTGACTTGTTTAATTGCACCAAACATTTTGAGGACTATGGAGTGGTGACTTTTATATCTGTTCTTGGCAAGCTGATAGCGTTTTTAGTAGAGGCTAAAATCATGAACACATGAGCTGGGGATAATCTTTTCAGTCAAGTGGCATTAGGTAGTCCTGAAAGGGGATGGATCCCATTTCCCCTGGCTTGTCAGTTTTCTTCAAAGGCTGAGTCATGGTGTAGAGGAGCAAAACAGATGTACTGATCCTGCATCCTAGATGAGTGAGGAGATAAAACAGAGGTACTGATCCTGAATCCTAGATGAGTGAGGAGATAAAACAGAGGTACTGATCCTGAATCCTAGATGAGTGAGGAGATAAAACAGAGGTACTGATCCTGAATCCTAGATGAGTGAGGAGATAAAACAGAGGTACTGATCCTGAATCCTAGGTGAGTGAGGAGATAAAACAGAGGTACTGATCCTGAATCCTAGGTGAGTGAGGAGATAAAACAGATGTACTGAACCTGAATCCTAGATGAGTGAGGAGATTAAACAGAGTTACTGATCCTGAATCCTAAATGAGTGAGGAGATAAAACAGAGGTACTGATCCTGAATCCTAGATGAGTGAGGAGATTAAACAGAGTTACTGATCCTGAATCCTAGATGAGTGAGGAGATTAAACAGAGGTACTGATCCTGAATCCTAGGTGAGTGAGGAGATAAAACAGAGGTACTGATCCTGAATCCTAGATGAGTGAGGAGATAAAACAGATGTACTGAACCTGAATCCTAGATGAGTGAGGAGATAAAACAGAGTTACTGATCCTGAATCCTAGATGAGTGAGGAGATAAAACAGAGGTACTGAACCTGAATCCTAGATGAGTGAGGAGCAAAACAGAGGTACTGATCCTGAATCCTAGATGAGTGAGGAGATTAAACAGAGGTACTGATCCTGAATCCTAGATGAGTGAGGAGATAAATTCTGAGGTTTTGGGAGAACAGGTTCCCTCAGTTACTTGAATCTACTCTTCATTTTCATATGTGGACACAATTTTTTTCTAAGTATAAATAATTTTAGCTTTTTTAAATTTTAGCATTTTTAACTGCTGAACCATTTCTGTTCATTAGGCAATCATCAAGAAATAATTTTATTATGGAGAATCTCAACAAAAGTATTCTCTAAGTAAGGGCACAAGAAATATTAAGATACCCTGTGGAAGAATCTCATCTAAGACACTGCAGACAGGGAACTAGAATGAAGATGATTTGATTTTAGTAAATTAATTGAGCATGCAGCTGTTTAGAAGCAATGTGCTACAACAGAAGCTGTTCTTAATCTCTGCCAGTGTAGAAAGAATATTATCATTCTTAGTAGTGAAAACTAATTCCTACAAAGGAGAATTTTTATTGCTAGAAAAAACTTGGCTCTTCAGTTTTTGATGTGTTTAAACTGACTCAGGAAGAATCTGGTATCCAGACTTCAGCACCTCGATTCAGTTTGTGGTATGCCAAGCAAACCTATTATAAATATATAATACCTTCTCAGCTTTTAGACAGTTGTCAAGTTTACATAGGTAATTTCAGTGTTTGAAACCCCTGTATGCTTTTCTAACTGGACAAAACTTACTTTGATATAACTTGTGTCTTTAACTCCTAGGAAAGATAACTTTATCAAATCTAAGGTCTCATACTCTGCCGTCTGTAGCTGCTGAGAAGCGTCTTACTTTCTGGTCTCATGTGCTTAGAAGACGTCTCAGAAGCCACTTTAGGTGCCCATTAAGTGGATCTTCAGTTACATTTGTTAACGTGTTAAATATCATTGGCTCTTGGCAAATGGAGTATTCTATGTGTAAATGGATGCAAAATCTATTCCTAACTCATCATAATTAAGATTTAAAAAGTATATTTAAAGAAAGACTTTCTTTTTGAGGCAGTAACCAAGGACAGGTCTCAATTGAAGGGGCTCATACTGCACATCCCCCTCCATCAAGGTCTCAATTGAAGGGGCTCATACTGCACATCCCCCTCCATCAAGGTCTCAATTGAAGGGGCTCATACTGCACATCCCCCCTCCATCAAGGTCTCAATTGAAGGGGCTCATACTGCACATCCCCCTCCATCAAGGTCTCAATTGAAGGGGCTCATACTGCACATCCCCTCCATCAAGGTCTTAATTGAAGGGGCTCATACTGCACATCCCCCTCCATCAAGGTCTCAATTGAAGGGGCTCATACTGCACATCCCCTCCATCAAGGTCTCAATTGAAGGGGCTCATACTGCACATCCCCTCCATCAAGGTCTCAATTGAAGGGGCTCATACTGCACATCCCCCTCCATCAAGGTCTCAATTGAAGGGGCTCATACTGCACATCCCCCTCCATCAAGGTCTCAATTGAAGGGGCTCATACTGCACATCCCCCTCCATCAAGGTCTCAATTGAAGGGGCTCATACTGCACATCCCCTCCATCAAGGTCTCAATTGAAGGGGCTCATACTGCACATCCCCTCCATCAAGGTCTCAATTGAAGGGGCTCATACTGCACATCCCCCTCCATCAAGGTCTCAATTGAAGGGGCTCATACTGCACATCCCCCTCCATCAAGGTCTCAGTTGAAGGGACTCATACTGCACATCCCCCTCCATCAAGGTCTCAATTGAAGGGGGCTCACACTGCACATCCCCTCCATCAAGGTCTCAATTGAAGGGGCTCACACTGCACATCCCCCTCCATCAAGGTCTCAATTGAAGGGGGCTCACACTGCACATCCCCCTCCATCAAGGTCTCAATTGAAGGGGGCTCACACTGCACATCCCCCTCCATCAAGGTCTCAATTGAAGGGGCTCACACTGCACATCCCCCTCCATCAAGGTCTCAATTGAAGGGACTCATACTGCACATCCCCCTCCATCAAGGTCTCAATTGAAGGGGGCTCACACTGCACATCCCCCTCCATCAAGGTCTCAATTGAAGGGGGCTCACACTGCACATCCCCCTCCATCAAGGTCTCAATTGAAGGGGGCTCACACTGCACATCCCCCTCCATCAAGGTCTCAATTGAAGGGGGCTCACACTGCACATCCCCTCCATCAAGGTCTCAATTGAAGGGGCTCACACTGCACATCCCCCTCCATCAAGGTCTCAATTGAAGGGACTCATACTGCACATCCCCCTCCATCAAGGTCTCAATTGAAGGGGCTCACACTGCACATCCCCCTCCATCAAGGTCTCAATTGAAGGGGCTCACACTGCACATCCCCCTCCATCAAGGTCTCAATTGAAGGGGCTCACACTGCACATCCCCTCCATCAAGGTCTCAATTGAAGGGGGCTCACACTGCACATCCCCCTCCATCAAGGTCTCAATTGAAGGGACTCATACTGCACATCCCCCTCCATCAAGGTCTCAATTGAAGGGGGCTCACACTGCACATCCCCCTCCATCAAGGTCTCAATTGAAGGGGCTCACACTGCACATCCCCCTCCATCAAGGTCTCAATTGAAGGGGCTCATACTGCACATCCCCCTCCATCAAGGTCTCAATTGAAGGGGCTCACACTGCACATCCCCCTCCATCAAGGTCTCAATTGAAGGGGGCTCACACTGCACATCCCCCTCCATCAAGGTCTCAATTGAAGGGGCTCATACTGCACATCCCCCTCCATCAAGGTCTCAATTGAAGGGGCTCACACTGCACATCCCCCTCCATCAAGGTCTCAATTGAAGGGGGCTCACACTGCACATCCCCCTCCATCAAGGTCTCAATTGAAGGGGGTTCACACTGCACATCCCCCTCCATCAAGGTCTTAATTGAAGGGGCTCATACTGCACATCCCCCTCCATCAAGGTCTCAATTGAAGGGGCTCATACTGCACATCCCCCTCCATCAAGGTCTCAATTGAAGGGGGCTCACACTGCACATCCCCCTCCATCAAGGTCTCAATTGAAGGGGGCTCACACTGCACATCCCCCCTCCATCAAGGCGTCAGCTAGCACTTTGGACAAAGAAACTAACTTGTGAAGGCAACATTTTGTGTTACTAAACCATGACTTCCTTATAGCCATGGAAGAGTTGAACACATACTGAGGAAAATCATAAACATTCTATAATATTTAAACATTCTATAATTAAAATGTTGAAACATCCTTTTTTTTAAGGATTTATTTATTTATTATGTATGCATTGTTCTACCTGCTTGTATGCCTAAACACCAGAAGGGGGCACCAGACCTCATTCTAGATGGTTGTGAGCCACCATGTGGTTGATGGGAATTGAACTCAGGACCTCTGGAAGAGCATCCAGTGCCCTTAACCTCTGAGCCATCTCTCCAGCCCGAAGCATCTTTCTAAAAATGAATTAAAATATCATTAAGTATAATTAAGTATCTTAAATGGCAAAATTATGTCACCTCTTGCATCCCACTAACCAAGAGTGATCAAACTCTTAGCAGAGTCTAAGGTTGGATTCTTAGTCCTCTTGCCTTCTGTGGTAAGACCCATACCAGTTGCTTCCCCTCACCCTGGTGAGGTGAATGGGGCTGGGACAGATGAGGAGTGGGCCAGGCAAGGAACGGCCACCTGGGGAAGGAATAGAAGGGAGCAGAAGGAAAGCAGAACCTCATGACCATTCATAATGACCAGGCGGTGGCCTGGACTTAACAGTCTCTCTCTATCTACTCTGACGGGTCTTTACCAAGTGCTCTCTGTCTCACCACCCCACAATAATCTCAGTGTACTTTCATTACAGGAACTCTATCCTAGACTCTGGGTTGGTGTCTTGTAGTCTTAAACATTCCATTTTCTTCATTCTCCTTCTCTTCCACAGACTGGTAACCTTAACTGACTTTGTTTCTGTTTGCTGAATCTTCTGATGGCCCGGATCTGCTATTGAATCCTAGTGAGACCTTCACCTATTGTACTTTTTGATGCCAGAATTTATATTTGGCTCCTTTAAATCTTAATACTCATATTCTATAGTTGATGACACATCAGTCTGACTCAAACTGGCTGCCACACCCCTGGTGGCTTACATTTGTGGTGGTCCCTCTGTCTCAGCCTCCAGCTTGCTTGCAGACGTGAGCCAGCCCCCATGCCCAGCTGTTTGCAGACGTGAGCCAGCCCCCATGCCCAGCTGTTTGCAGACATGAGCCCCCATGCCCAGCTGTTTGCTTTCGTTCTGTCAGCACCGTCCATCTTAGCTCTTTGAGCACATCTGGGAGAGGTAAGGCTCTGTTTACCAAGCCTTGTGTGTGGGCTTCCTCACACACAACCCTGCTTTTTATTAGTTGCCTCTTTTACTGGATGTGGGCACTTTGTTTCTTGGCATGCCATGTAATAAAAATCCTAGCATTTAATAGTATGGTGTGGAAACTCTGCGGATCAGGGTCCTCCCTTCCACGCATCAGGCTTGTAGCTGCTTTTGTTTAGTGATTTTTGTTGTCTATTTTTGTACTGTTTCTGTCTGTGGCTTTGGAATCTTTCCTAGCTAAAAGCAGTGAGCAGTGATTGGACTGCAGTTTCCCTAACACACAGAGAGTCTCAGTGTTGGCAGTGGGGCGCTGTTGACACTAGCTACCACTTTACTACCTGCCTTAACCCTGACTTCCTGTTTGTGAAGTGCTGAAGGCCTCTCAGAGGGAAGTTGAAGGTTATCTGAGATCTGCACTGGGCTTCTAGTCAGCCCCAGCAAGACAACTTCCTCACAAACTGCAGTTGACTTATTTGTCTGTCAGGAAGGGGCTTGGGAAATAGTAACAGGTTCTCCCAGCTGTTTGCAGCAGCAGCATGGAAGGCACTCAGCAGCTGTGAGTAGTAAGTAAATGGTAGTGATTGGAAGTAACTTTACACTCTTGAAAGCAAGGGTTTGTTTTTTTATTGAGTATTAGAATACACTTCTCAGGCAGTCTTTCAGGTTTTATTCAGCTATTTTATTTGTGAGATTTACATCTATAGAATATGAGTTTTTAAATTATTAAATGTGAATGACCTAAGTCACAACCCTATTTGTACTGCATATTTATCTTTACCAGTTTCAGTTGTAAATGGAAGCTTCATTCAGTTCCTTTATCGCAACCGTTCAGTGGTTTTGAAATTAAGATATGACTCACATGCTATAAAACTGACCCTTTTAAAGCACACAACGCATTATGTTTTGTTGTTTTTTTAATCCTACACACAGCCGTATAGCCATGACTACAGTTGAATCCCAGAACATTTTCATGTCCACTGGTAGCCATTCCCAGTCCCTGGCAAACACTAATGCATGCTGTCTCTCTGAATTTGTTTTTAACATTTTATATTAGTGAGAGTGTATGGCCCTTTCTAACTGACCTCTTTCATTTTGCAGTGTTTTAACAGTTTATCCCGTATCAGTTTGTTTCCCTTGTATAGCTGAATAATGGGCCATTGTGATACCATCATTTTTTCAGTCATCAGCCAAGGACTTCCAGATCATCTCTACCTTTTAGTTATTGTAATCAAGGCTGTTAACAACGTTAGTGCACAAATTTTTGTATGAACATATATTTTCGTTCTACCACAATTCATAGAAATGGTATTGACAGGCGATATTGTAGGTCTAATATTTTTAAATATATATGTCAATTTACTTTTTAATATATTTTTTATTGAGAAACTTGTCACTTTCTCCCATCCTTTCCTTCTTCCTGCTCCTCTAAGGTACCCTCTCTCCACCTGCTCCCATCCCCCATCTCAAGTTGATAGCTTCATTTTCTTTGATTATTATTGTTACATACATATGCATGTATATG